>NC_090731.1:11237430-11239930 GCF_036898095.1 Palaemon carinicauda
AGTGTGAAGTGGAAGATGAAATCGATCTTCCAGCAGAAGTACAAGTTCAGTGTGAAGTGGAAGATGAAATCGATCTTCCAGCAGAAGTACAAGTTCAGTGTGAAGTGGAAGATGAAATCAATCTTCCAGCAGAAGTACAAGTTCAGTGTGAATTGGATGATGAAATCGATCTTCCAGCAGAAGTACAAGTTCAGTGTGAAGGGGAAGATGAAATCGATCTTCCAGCAGAAGTACAAGTTCAGTGTGAAAGGGAAGAAATCGATCTTCCAGCAGAAGTACAAGTTCAGTGTGAAGTGGATGATGAAATCGATCTTACAGCAGAAGTAGAAGTTCAGTGTGAAGTGGATGATGAAATCGATCTTCCAGCAGAAGTGGAAGTTCAGCGTGAAGTGGAAGATGAAATCGATCTTCCAGCAGAAGTGGAAGTTCAGCGTGAAGTGGAAGATGAAATCGATCTTCCAGCAGAAGTGGAATTTCAGCGTGAAGTGGAAGATGAAATCGATCTTCCAGCAGAAGTATAAGTTCAGCGTGAAGTGGAAGATGAAATCGATCTTCCAGCAGAAGTGGAAGTTCAGCGTGAAGTGGAAGATGAAATCGATCTTCCAGCAGAAGTGGAAGTTCAGTGTGAAGTGGATGATGAAATCGATCTTCCAGCAGAAGTGGAAGTTCAGCGTGAAGTGGAAGATGAAATCGATCTTCCAGCAGAAGTGGAAGTTCAGCGTGAAGTGGAAGATGAAATCGATCTTCCAGCAGAAGTGGAATTTCAGCGTGAAGTGGAAGATGAAATCGATCTTCCAGCAGAAGTACAAGTTCAGCGTGAAGTGGAAGATGAAATCGATCTTCCAGCAGAAGTACAAGTTCAGCGTGAAGTAGAAGATGAAATCGATCTCCCAGCAGAAGTACAAGTTCAGTGTGAAGTGGAAGATGAAATCGATCTTCCAGCAGAAGTAGAAGTTCAGTGTGAAGTGGATGATGAAATTGATCTTCCAACTGAAGGAGAGTTTGAGGATGAAGTTAATGAAGAGCCTGTGGAGGAGCAACGAGATGAACATGATGCAGCACAGGCAGACGAAAAAGAAAAACTCTTTGAGGATAAGATTCTTCATCAAGAGGAGGAAGAAGAAAAAGCTGAATCGGAAATTGACGATCTTGAAGATACTCGTCATCCAAATGAAATGGTTCAGGAGGATGAAAAGGAATCATCATCATCTACTCACACGCCTCTTGAAAACAAGAGAGCAAAACTTAAGGTGATGTTCTCCCAAGGTAGAAGACCAGGTAGCAGATGCGGACCTCTCCGCCATGCTGGAGGCAAACAGTTCTCCTTCTTCTGCCGGGGAGATGTGGATTTAGGGATGATAATCGGGAAAGGTGGTAAATTCGCGAAGATGGCCAAGAGGCACCATGGAGTCCGCATGGTCGCTGTTCATGATGGTTCGGGAGAGGTTTGTCTTACCGGACCTAAGCGATATGTTGAAAAGGTTTACAAAGAAATCATATTCAGAGTTGATAGGGATTTTAATCTTGACGAACTAACTCAAGTCTCCAAAGGTCTGTTTCAGGTGGGTACAGAAGATTTCGTGATGCTAGTCGATAAGGAATTCCGGGATATCCTATGTGGACCACAAGACATAACCCTTAAAAGATTGTTCAGAGAACTGAATGTGGCTATTTACATCCCGGACGAATACGATGAGCGCGAATACATCACTATTTGTGGCCCCCTGCAAAATGCCCTCAGAGCTGAGAAAAGAATAACAGAACTGATTGACGAAGTCGAGGACTTTCCAAGGGATCAATACATTCAACTAATGAGTTTGGATTGTTATGGATTCCACCTTCCAATCCCAAGCAGAGGTTTTCTTCTAGCCCGAAGAGGACATATGGTTGAAGAAGTAAAGTACCTCTATGATGTTCAAGTGATTCTTCCCAAAGCTCATGAAAAAAGAGAAATTGGATATCTATGTGGCGAACTGAATCAAGTGTTGAAAGCGTATAAACATGCCCAGGTCGCCCTTCAAAAGGTCAGAGTGACCGAGGAAGAGGTCACAATGGAAGGATTGCACAATAATAATAATGATAATAATAATAATAATAATAATAATAATAATAATAATAATAATAATAATAATAGCTAATTATCTCCTTCACTGCCAGTTGCTCAACTACCCAACAAGCAGTTCTCTCTCTCTCTCTCTCTCTCTCTCTCTCTCTCCTCTCTCTCTCTCTCTCTCTCTCTCTCTCTCTCTCTCTCCAATGGAGTATTCGTCTGAGAGGTGTTTAACTTCATACTTTAAAAACCAAAGACAAATAACATAAATACCAATTATATAATTAGATTATTCTCCTCTGTAAACTAGAAATTAGATGAAATAAAAAATATAAAAGGTTGTTGAAGATTTAAATATATTTATATATATATATATATATATATATATATATATATATATATATATATATATATATATATATATATATATATATATATATAATATATATA
>NC_090731.1:11244930-11247430 GCF_036898095.1 Palaemon carinicauda
CTCTTGCTTGAATGTACACCCAGGCACAATATTCTATTTTTTTCTTATTTCCTTTCCTCACTGGCCTATTTTCCCTACTGGAACCCTTGGGCTTATAGCATCCTGCCTTTCCAACTAGGATTGTAGCTTAGCAAGTAAGATTAATAATAATAATAATAATAATAATAAAACAACAACAACAATACTACTACTACTACTACTACTACTACTACTACTACTACTACTACTACTACTAATGATGGTAATAATAATAATAATAATAATAATAATAATAATAATAATAATAATAATAATGTTAATAATAATAATAATAATAAAAAATAATAATAATAATGATAATAATAATAATAATAATAATTTCAATAATAATAATGATAATAATAATAATAATAATAATAATAATTTTTATAATAATAATAATAATAATAATAATAATAATAATAATAATAATAATAATAATAATAGCCATTGGCCTACATATACTTTCGAGACTTGCCGACAGATGTCACTCAAGAGTCGCTGTCAGCTGTCCCACGAGTGTCAGCAAAATTATAATCTTGCCAAGAGGTCCAATGCCAGATATCAATGTATGTCATGAATTAAATATTTACTCCTTATCAGTTTTTACTGTTCGTGATGTGTCACAACTTATGGCAATAATCGTTCAGGATGGTTATCGTCAATTTGATTATTATTATTATTATTATTATTATTATTATTATTATTAGTAGTAGTAGTAGTAGTAGTAGTATTATCATCATTATTATTATTATTATTATTATTACTATCATTATTATTATTATTATTATCATAATTTTTATTATTATTACTATTATCATTATTATTATTGTTATTGATATTATCATTATTATAATTACTATTATCTTTATTATTACAGTATTATTATTATTATTATTATTATTATCATTATTATTACTAGCTAAACTACGACCCTAGTTGGACAAGCGGGATGCTACAAGCCCAAGGGTTCCTACAGAGAAAAATAGCCCAGTGAGGAAAGGAATTAAAGAAATAAACTAGAGGGGCACTCAGTAGAGTGCAGACCTCCCCCGCGGCAGCTTATTTCTCGACCTTGACCTTCGACCTTAACATGTATAAATCATCGTGGGTTTTCATACATTCAAATATTAACCAAGTTTAAAGTCTCTATGAAAACGATGTCCAAACTTATTACTAATTACGAGAATTGGACATTTTGCTTGACTATGACCTTGACCTTCCAAAATTCAATAATTCCCATTTTTTTTACAAAAGAGCTAATCCCAGCAAGTTTCATTACTCTATGATTGAAATTGTGGACAAGATGATGTTCACAAACAAACAAACACACACACACAAACATGGGTTAAAACATGACCTCCTTTCAACTTCGTTGGCGGAGGTAATAAACTACAAGATAAGTAAAGAACAATTATAATAAATAATTTAAGAACAGTAACAACATTAAAATAGAACTTTCATGTATTATTATTATTATTATTATTATTATTATTATTATTATTATCATTATTATTAGCTAAATATAACGCTTGTTGGAAAAGCATGATGCTATAAGCTCAAGGGCTACAACTGGAAAAAATAGCCCAGTGAGGAAAGGAAAGAAAGAAATAAAACAAACTACAAGAGAAGTAATAACAATCAAAATGCAATATTTCAAGATCATTAACAATATTAAATTAGATCTATCACATACTAACAATAAAAACTCCATAAAAACAAGAAGAGAAGCAAGATAGAATAGCATGCCCGATTGTGCCCCCAAACCCAAGACAATGGAAGACCATAGTAAGAGGGTATGGCACTACTCAAGTCTAGAGAACAATGGTCTGATTTTGGAGTGTCCTTCTCCAAGGAGAGCTGCTTACCATAGCTAAAGAGTCTCTTTTACCCTTACCAAGAGGAAAGTAGCCAGTGAACAATTGCAGTGCAGTAGGGAACCCCTTGAGTAAAGAAGAATGGTTTGGTAATCTCAGTGCTGTCAGGTGTATGAGGACAGAGAAATGTGAAAGGAATAGGCCAGACAATTCGGTGTATTTATAGGCAAATAAAATAAGATAAGCCGTAACCAGAGAGAGGGGGATCCAATGTAATACTGTCTGGCCAGTCAAAGGATCCAATAACTCTCTAGCGGTGGTATCTCGACGGGTGGAAATTGAGATTGTAATTAACTTTGCAAATTACTTTAAATATTCAGATTATTCTTCATTAAGCTGGAATAGAATAGTTGTTCAAGAAAGTTATAAAAGCATGTACACTGGATATGAAAATATCAGTAAATTCTCAAGCACGGTATTGAACCTGAATAATTCTTACGGAATAAATGAACTTGAATTCTCAAAATTTTTTATATTAACTGGTATTGTCCGGATAATTTCTCTCTCTCTCTCTCTCTCTCTCTCTCTCTCTCTCTCTCTCTCTCTCTCTCTCTCTCTCTCTCTCTCTCTCTCTCTCTCTCAGTGATATATGTTGCATCTTCATT
>NC_090731.1:11252430-11254930 GCF_036898095.1 Palaemon carinicauda
ATGCATCGTAGCTACAGCTTTATCTTTTATTCGTGATAAAAGTATGATTATCAGTGATTGATATTAAGTGATCATATATCAACCATGTCGTAAAGTTACTTTAACCCCGGGCAAAGGACATTAGCAACTGGGAAAATTTAAATGATTTTCAGTTACATACACGTGTTCGTCGATTAGACCACTTTACGATTGGTCGAAGAGAAATTTCTAATTGAAGTAAATAGTTAAATTACGGTTTGATTACGTATTTGTAGATGACAAAGAAGAATAAGTATGCCAAGACAGAGCTAATGCCTTCATATGGAGAAAATTTTTTGATTGTTTTTGTCTGTATGGGCCTCTCAAAATACGTGTAGTATAAGGGCCTATTTTTCTCCTTCGATGTTATTGAAAGTCAGATTCATTTAGATTAATTCTTTTGCATTAGTGAACTCGTTTCCTTAATTTGAAGTGCGTTATTAACACAAGACTCGGAAAAGTCACGCAAAAGGCCGATTCGACGCTGATACGAGAACATCCTACACATCCGCCACAATGAAAAGAGGCACAAGGAAGGAATCGAACACCGGAAATGTACGAGATCCGATTTGAAATCGTTTATTCGCACCCGTTTGCATTTCGTCATGGTCCTGGACCCCCGAATGCAGTTTGCCTTGGTCACCATTGCAACGATAATAACAAACACGGGTAAGTACAGTAACTCAGCTGTCTCGTTGCAACGAATTGTCGATGTCTTTGTTATTTTTATGGCTGTCACGAATTGTTCAAGAGATTGATTTTTTTTCTTTTAATAATGCCGTAGAGTAAAAGGCATTGATTAGTAATTTATAAGCTTGTGGTATAGTATTGGAATTGATTGTGCGAAGAGAAATAGAGGAAAATAGATAGGAAAGGTTGCTAAAGACAGAAATTAATTTCTATTCAATTCTATAATGAAGTTATTAACAAAAACTTATTTAAAATTTGTATAATTCATTTACATACCACATTGATTTGAGCTTCACGGCTGCGCGCGCGCGCGCGCGCACACACACACACACACACACACACATATATACAGGTATATATATATATATATATATATATATATATATATATATATATATATATATATATATATATATATATATATATATATATATATATACACATATGTTTGATATGGAAGGGGTGATTCAATGGAGCTACAGCCTTGTCCCCCATGGTCCTACTTTGGGTGATCATATGCTAATAGGTTAGGTACCAAGACCTTTACGTGGTACCTAGATGACCTTACCAGTTTCTTGTCTCTGTCATTCATGAGCGATTTTAAGATCTTTTAAACATTAAAATTATACTCGACAACCCCTCTTTCGTTTCTTAGTTCTGAAGTTAACTGACATTCAAATGCCTCTAACTTATAAAACACCCACCAAATTGCCTTCTTCTCCTTCAAGCCAAACATCTAAAATATACATTGCTCTCGGCTTTTATCTTCCTCCAATCTTCCTCACGAGAGAACCATTCAAGTATCATGTCCTAATCATTCTTTTACCTTTGCTAACCTTTTTACTTGTTTATGTATCGCTAAATTGCTCACCCTGTCAATGTTTTTATTATTATTATTATTATTATTATTATTATTATTATTATTATTATTATTATTAGCTGAGCTACAATCCCAGTTAGAAAATTAAGATGCTACAAGCCCAAGGGCTCCAACAGGGAAAAATAGTCTAGTGAAATGAATAAACTACCAGAGAAGTAATGAACAACTAAAATAAAATATTCTAAGAACAGTAACAACATTAAAATAGATCTTTCATACATAAACTATAAAAACTTAAGAAAAAGAAGAAGAGAAATAAGATAGAACAGTGTACCCAAGTATAACCTCATTATTATTATTATTATTATTATTACTATCCAAGCTACAACCCTAATTGGAAAAGCAAGATGCTATAAGCCCAGGGGCTCCAACAGGGAAAAATAGCCCAGTGAGGAAAGTAAATAAGGAAATAAATAAATGAAGAGAACAAATTAACAATAAATCATTCTAAAATAAGTAACAACGTCAAAACAGACATGTCATATATAAACTATTAACAACATCAAAAACAAATATGTCATAAATAAACTATAAAAAGACTCATGTCCGCCTGGTCAACAAAAAAGCATTTGCTCCAACTTTGAACTTTTGAAGTTCTACTGATTCAATCACCCGATTAGGAAGATCATTCCACAACTTGGTAATAGCTGGAATAAAACTTCTAGAGTACTGCGTAGTATTGAGCCTCGTGATGGAGAAGGCCTGTCTATTAGAATTAACTGCCTGCCTAGTATTACGAACTCTGCCCCAAGACAGTGGAAGACCATGGTACAGAGGTTATGGCACTATCCAAGACTAGATAATATTTAATTGGTTTTGGAGTGTCCTCCTCCTAGAGGGACACAGTAATGGTAAAGTTCATGGATGTAATGAGTGGATACCTACATCTTCATATGTGTACGTAATACAGAA
>NC_090731.1:11259930-11304930 GCF_036898095.1 Palaemon carinicauda
ATATATATATATATATATATATATATATATATATATATATATATATATATATATACATATATATGTATATATATACTAGTGCACACAACCTGTCAAAAATTATTGCTAAAAATTTAGATAGATATACACACATGCATTCCCCTCTCACCAGGGTATGACTACTATCTCTCCCCTTACCCGAGGGACGGGGAGAGATAAATGCGCACACACACACACACACACACACACACACATATATATATATATATATATATATATATATATATATATATATATATATATATATATATATAGCCAATCACTTGTTCTTTATTATATAGGGGATATGCGTGTATGTAGATATCAAATCTATTCCCTTATAGCGAATATTACTCCAGAGAAAAATAGCAAAGCCATGGCCACATTCATGCTTCAATTACCGCAGTAGAAAAAAAAATCAAATTATCAGTTGTTTCATATGCCTAAAAGTCCGGGCAAGATAAGCTCCGCCCCTTGATGACGTCATAGCCAATCACGCTGTCTACCGAGTTAGCAGCGGTCACCATTCATTCACTTACAATTTAAAATACTACCCATTTCCTAGAACCAAGAACCTTATTTTCCCATAGGTCTTTAACACCCTCTCCAGATCTCAATATCCTCCAAGCTCTTTTCACTAAGCTATTGTCGTTATTTTTCCCCACATGTTCAAACCATCACACAATGTGCCTTTGCAAAACCTTTTACCTATTTACGTTGTCTACTTATCACCCCATAAAATATACTACATAAATACTTCTTCAATTCTTAAAACCAAGTATAATTCACAAAGATACGCTTCATTGTTATTGTTTGCTCTTAAACTATTTCATTCTAATTGTTCATTACTTTTCTCGTTGTTTATTTATTTCCTTTCCTCACTGGGTTATTTTCACCTGTTGAAGTCCTTGGGTTTACAGCATCCTGCTTTTCGAACTAGGATTGTAGCTTAGCTAATAATAATAATAATAATAATAATAATAATAATAATAATAATAATAATAATCCCACTTCCTTTTCATACATATTCAACCAACCCTTCATATATATTTTCACTAGCTTCCTGTATGGAATTTTAAATGCCGACAATGTCGACATTTAAAATTCCTTACAGGAAGCTCAATTCTCGAAGTCAACTCGACATTGAGAATATGGACTACTAATAGATTAGATTAGCATTTTCATGCACAGTGCTACCTTTCTTGTTGCTCCTATTATGTAACTAGGCCTAATATTGCCATTATCCAATATATTTGCTCCCAAACATTGAATTAACCACCTCCTTTCTTTCGCCGTGCATAGCAACATTAGTTAATCCATTTTTCTCATTCCTGTTCATTCAATTTACTTCTAGCTTTTAAATATTGCAAACACCCAAACTCTCTTACCTTACTTGTTTACTTGTTTTGGGTTTAAACCCAACCCTCCACTGAAGTCGAGTGAACTACTTCTCGGGCGGGTCCATATCATTCATCTAACGAAACATTTTCATTATAACTTATACAATTCTTTGATTGTAGCATCTTCCAAATCATATGATCATGTGAAAAGTAATGTCTTTAGTTTCTTCTTAAATTCAATTGCTCCCTTTAAATCCTTCATTTCAGTTGGCAGTTTATTATAATGTCTAGGAGCACAGTAGCTAAAAGCCCTTTCACCAAATTTACTATTTGTTCTTGGTTCAGATAGTCTGTTTGTCACTCATGTGTCGTATGGTAACATCTGTTTCTAGTTCTAGTTTTTTCATGCATTCTTTTAGATATTTTGGTTCATTTTGGTTCAGTATCTTGAACGTTAGTAAGAGTAGCTTGTATTCGATTCTCGCCTTTACCGGCAGCCAGTGTAATATAATTAGTGCAGGGGTAATTCTATCCCTATTGTGTAGTCCTTTCATTAATCTAGCGGCTTTGTTACCAACCTCTACAATTTCTCTTCACTGACCACAATTAACACAGTATATTTTACAAACATCAGCCTTTTCACGTCGCACTTACAACTAATGTTCATAACCCGTAGCTGCACACCTACAACCGACTTCTAGCATAAAGATGGCGAACAACCATTGAGAGTTGAACAAATATCTCAAAACACGTTTTATACTAAACCAGACAATCTCATTCCTACGTACTCTAATACATGCTTCACTTTCCATCAAAGAATTTGTAATGGGACCTAACAACATATACCATATAATTTCAACCACCCCCAGACTGCCTATATTAATTTTGTCATTGGCTTTTTCTATGTTTATTCTTATCACAAACTCTAATCGTTTTAGTGTTTGAAGAGTCACTTTATCCACACGCTCTTGCATGTCTAAACCTACACTGTTCTTCTATCACCTGCCAATACTTGATTTAACTTCTACTTTAGACAAAGTTGGCAAATTGCCTTTAACTATGCATGCACTGATTTTTTTTTTGTCTGCTTCAGTTCACAGAATACAGTTTTAAACTTAGTAACATTTTTCGCATAAGGTTTTATTTCTACATGTATGTATGTATGTATGTATGTATGTATGTATGTATGTATGTATGTATGTATGTATGATATGAAAAAATGCGTCTACTAGGCTATATTTCCTTTTACGTAAACCATAAATATATTTATTCTGGAACTTACTATTTCAGAAATGAAAAAAAATGCTATGTAAACGATTGCAAATTATGTGATATAGTTGGTATACATACACATATGCCAAGATAACTATTTATATTCTTAATTACTTATAAGTGACATAAATCCCATGTAAATTACACAATTGCATTATACAGGTGAAATATTTGCATCCGCGCTGATGAAACAGAAACATACTTTGGTGAATAGTTATATTAACTAATTGAATAGTTCAACGTAGTTCACCGACAACAACGAACAACAGAACAAACCATTAAAAAATCACTCATTTGCATAGGATAGGAAACGACAAAAAAAAAAAAAAAAAAAAAAAAAAAAAAAAAAAAAAAAAAAAAAAAAAAAAAAAAAAAAAAAAATCAAATTCTCGGCTACGAAAAGCTACGGTAACGAAATGGCTAAGGTGAAACTTATTATTATTATCATTATTACAAGCCAAGCTACAACCCTAGTTGGAAAATCTATGCTATAAGCCTAAAGGCTCCAACAGGGAAAAATTGCCCTGCGAGGAAAGGAAACAAGGAAATAAATAAAGGATGAGAACAAATTGACAATAAATCATTCTACAAAGAGAAACAACGTCAAAACAGACATGTCATATAAAACTATAAAAAGACTTATGTCAGCCTGTTCAACATAAAAATATTTGCAGCCACTTTGAACTTTTGAAGTTCTATTGATTCAACTAACCAATCAGGAAGGTCATTCCACAACTTGGTCACAGCAGGAATAAAACTTCAAGAATACTGCGTAGTATTGAGCCTCATGATGGAGAAGGCCTGGCTATTAGAATGAATTGCCTGCCCAGTATTACGAACAGGATGGAATTATGCAGGAAGATCTGAATGTAAAGGATGGTCAGAATTATGAAAAATCTTATGCAACATGCATAACGAACTTATTGAACGACGACCATCCATTTAATGCAATGGTCAGTATTTTCCTTATAATTTTCAGACATTCAGAACAGGGTGCCACTGTCAGAAAAATGTAGGTTATACTTAAACTTTAAAACATGAAAAAATTCTATTTACCTACTAACAACCCATACAGGAATTATAGATGGAGAGACCACACAAAAATCAAGGCAGTATATAATTTAGCAAATGATTAGTAATTTTGTATATCATTCCATGGTAATGTAACCTAGGAAAAAAACTACTGTTTCTTACAGAAAAATTACGATCTCTTCAAAAATGACCTTGGTATTGCCTTGGCCTAATTACTTTCCAGAGCAAATTACAGAGATGAACTTGAACTCTTACCTCTTCAGCTTCACGATCACGCGGTGATCCAATTATTGACGTAGGAATTTATTAAGTCTTTGATTTGACATATTGACTGCAGTACTCCATTCCTTATCCCCGCAATTCCATTAGCTCAAATCACATAATTCAGGTACAACTTCACTGTCCGTATCATATTCCTTATCTAAATACTCCACACTTTATCACCAATCATGGGTCAGGTCAACAAGGATGGTTACCAATTAACGGTTCCTGGTTCCTCTGGGAAAACCAGGCAATCTCAAACAACAACCTTGAACGGGTCAGTCAGTCAGTCACAAGTTCAGTTTATTATAGCTAAGTGCAAAGCTTCTAAGCTTATACTTATTACTGTAATTAAGTCTTTTTTACACGTACCATGACAAGATTAATAATGAAAATCTTCATCTTTAATTTTCTCCCATTCTACCTTGAAATCAGTTGCGATAATACCCTGCTACCATCAGTTTTAGCAACCCATTGAGGTCACTTTGGACTTTTCAAATTCTTCTTTCATATTCATTGCCCCACTTAAGTATACAAATTGATCCATGCTAGGATTTCGCAACATACCTACGCTTACGTCTTATTCCATCATAGATACATTTCATTAACTGTCCCGGTTTTGGGTTCCAACCTAGAACCTAAAATTTTTGGCTATGTATTAATGACAATGGTATGGATGTCTACTTCTTCTTTGCATAGGTCATCGCTACCCTTTATTCAAATATCTACATCCGCTCTCCTATAGCCCGTACCAAATAGATAAAACAGTGCTTTGAAGAATAGAAATACTGTAGTAGAGAATAGTTATTTTAGACAGCAGAGTCATTATAGACAAAGCTTATGCATATACCTTCAGTATTGTTGTGGTAGGAATAAATTTAACATGTAGTCTGTTTGATGCAGAGCAAAGGCATCATAAGTAGTACATAAATGTATTCTTTTTACTTCTTCAGATAAGACATCTATAATATTATCAATGGGAAAAAAACTACCGTTTCCTTGGGATTTGGAATAGGTTTATGAACATGGGCCATAGGGCTTGGCACTGGGGCATGGAAGCCCATTTGTAACTGTGGGGAAACCCTGATAATGAAGAAAAAGTTAAATAACAAGGTGGAAGAAAGGAAGTACCATTGGGGGTATAGCTGAAGGCTAAAAAGGGAGTGCAGATTGGGACTAAAAAGGATACAGCAATGCCGAAGTATTGCTTATAGAATTGATCAGTTCCTTGGGGCTCTTATTTTTTCAATAAAAATATGTGATTGTTACTACAGACTGATAAAACAATTATAAAGTTAAAACAACTAATATGATGAATTTAAAGTTCAAAATTGCACCTGTTAAAGGCAGCAATAGTAAAAAAATCTAAAGTTTATTCGCATGTGACCTCAATAGGCAGATGATAAGTATTACCACTCATCAAGTATTTATTATACTCTCAATTAAAGTATTTTTTTTATGTTTTCTGGTTGGTCATGCTAAATGCCTGGTTGTAAGACGTTTCCTTTGGTGTCATGACTAGTCAGAGTAGCTATAAGTGGTAAAAAAAAAAAAAAAAAATAATTCTAATAATGAAATATTTTATTTCTATACTCACCCGATGTTCATATTGCTTCTTCTCCAGGAGTTCAGTTTAATGTATTATTAGAAACCAACCTCAAGACATCGGTTTGAGTTCTGCGACTACTCTAATAATGTTGACTTCATCAAGCACAGGTCCCAAAATAGGAGAAATTAATTTTCATTCTTGTGGCTAAGATACTGACCCTACCATAGATGAAAATATCTGTTCTCTTCTCTAAATCACAAAACACACAAAGGCGGATATTGACTCGTAGGTCCTATCTGACTCAGGTTTTATCTAAGCAGGCGAGAGAATCTAAAATTACATTCAAACCCAAATGTCCTGGAAATTTCTCTTCTAAGAGACTAATAAAAACTGCGTTTATAGATGCTGTAAAGGAAAGTGATTCAATCACACTCATTTCCTGATTACCTACAAATAAAATCTCTTTGGTTAACAAACTTGCATAAACTGCATTTAGAGATTTTCCTTTATGAGGCACAATGACTGGCTATCAAATTGTAATCTATAATAAAGTCCATTTTCCTATATGGCAATTTCTTTAAATCTATCCTTAAGGAAGTTGGCGTGTTGAGATGTGTAAACTGTCTTGGAAGTGGCCACTTTTTCAAATATGGTAGAATACAAAGCTTCTGACCTTGCCTTTACTAAAATGTTAGGGTAAATCCCATCAACAAGGTTACTCTAAAATTAAAAAGGCAATACTTCCTTACTTTCATCACCTGTCTTTGAGTTTTCCTCATCCTCATTTTCCTGTAGCCCACCTCGGAATGAGCTGTATGAAAATCAGTCGATTTCTTAGTTGGTTTACCATTTGAAAAGGAGGTAACTGCAAGAGTGCATAGAGGGCTCACTTTGGGCTTGTATATACTAATGCCTTCACTAATCCTGATTACGTAATTGTGCAAAGAGCTAGTGACGAAGCATGCAAGTGAACGGCATACACTCGTCTGAAACATGGTGAAAACAATTGATTCTAGTTAACCCACTTTGTGTTCTGCTTCACAACCTAGTTCTTATAAAGTAAATGTGATTGCTATTTTGCAAGGGTTTAGCAGTAGAACTAAAGTACAGTATGCAAAATATTTCGAGTCTGTGTGAAGCTCTTAAATCTGTAAAGTACACTGCATAGTTTCAGATCCCTTACTGAATACAATGCTATTAACTGCATATTGACTTGGTGATTTAGCAATTGGGGTAGAAGGACCAGAATTTCTATTGTTAAGGGAGGATTCACAGGACTTCTGAAACTTAACAAGGGAAATCAGTGATGCCAAGAGCAAGTGATGCTCATCACTATCAAAAGATGACTGAACTTGTCTGTTGTCCAAAGGTGGAGGCATCTCATCATTGTCATCATTCCAACTACAGTATATTTAACTATTCTAGTCTCTCCTGACTTTTCCCCTGAACTCACTTTGTTTTGCACTTAGAACTGTTAATTTAATCAGCAACCATTGAAACACCTTGCATGAGTGGAACTAAGAGTAAAACATATCTTCACATCGATCACTTAAAGCATTGCCCCCCAACACGATACACAAAGGGCATGTGAATGAAGGTCTCCAAGAAATAATTCCCATGCACATTCCAAGCATTAATTGTTAACATTACCAGGGGAAAACATCTTAATGCATAGTATTCGAACAATCTGGAGAACGTGTGATCATGGCCGAAATGACATGGAAACTTAGAGATAAGGAGTATTTGGTGCAACAATTCTTTGCTTCTTACCACTTGCTGCTATAAGGTTCCATTCCTTTGTTAAAGGCACATATTTATCGAAGTGAACATTTTTATGGGTAAATGTCTATCAACCCAAGCTTCTGGAGAAGCAGCAATATGAGCATCACGGGAGGTACATAGAAATATGTATTTGCTTTCTAACATCAATGGCTACTCTGTATACCCTAAAATATTCAGTATTGTACAGTATTTACATATTGCTGTCCATTGTGAATTAACGGCTGCTACAAAATGGATAAAATGTAGAATGTCCTCACATCTTCTTCAGTTAAAGGTTTCTGTTAACACACCAGGCAATTTCTTTTTATTACTGTATCAATAAACATAGCAAGTGATGCAAAGGAAATATTCATACCATAAGGTAGGGACACTTCAACCGACTAACATGCAGAAAAACAAGGCAAATGATGGTCGCACGTCTTTATTGACACAAAATAATTTCACTCTCTACGGGTAAAATATTTTTGATACATTTTTGTCCTTATGACGAGTAAAAAATCAAGACATGCATATTAACTTCACCATTCTCTATAATTGCAGGAAGTACTCCCAATACCAAATTTTAATTTTTAAATTAAAAAAGCTTGACAGTTTTTGATAATTATTCTATGACTGGGAGCACATACTACAATAAAAAAAAACAAGCTTTTCAACAATACTGATTTTACAAGGCCAAATAACAAGCAGAAATTTTAGTACTGTACTTTTCAGATGATTGTCATATCACAATTGGTGTCATCTCAAATATCAACAATTTATGTCAATGGTTTGCAGCCAACATTTTCCTGAGAAATGTTACTATAATTTCATAAACCAAAAAAATTTAAACATACTGTAAAAGCATATGTAGTACTGTATATGTACTGTATCCCATACATTTAACACAATCAATAACTACAACTCATAACTATTAATATGTCAGTTGGGCTGTGGCACCCTAGCAGTACCAGCTGAACTCGGCTGAGTCCCTGGTTAGGCTGGAGGAACGTAGAGAGTAGTCCCCTTTTTGTTTTGTTTCTTTGTTGATGTCGGCTACCCCCCAAAATTGGGGGAAGTGCCTTGGTATATGGATGGATATACCATAGTTCTAATTAAGGCCAATGCTACACTGAAATGAGTATCAAATTTTTTTCCCTAGAGGTAACACTCTTTTTCATGATAAACATATACTATACATGTACAATACACTAAACACTGTTCAATGAAGAGTATCCATCCCTTAATAAAATCAAACCTTTTACATCCACTGTTGCTTACTTAAAAGTACACAGTTGATACACGGAATTAATTACAATACAAAACATACCAGTATACAATAACACTTACATAACACCAGGGAAAATAAGAATAAAAGAGCTAATACAATTTATACGGTTGGAGAGAAAGGTGTTCATATCTATATTCATTATTTTAACCAAATCATTATAACTCACACTTCTCAATTGTGTGAAACTGATATATAAAAGGATAAAACTCACACTTCTCAATTGTGTGAAACTGATATATAAATGGATAAAACTCACACTTCTCAATTGTGTGAAACTGATATATAAATGGATAAAACTCACACTTCTCAATTGTGTGAAACTGATATATAAAAGGATAAAACTCACACTTCTCAATTGTGTGAAACTGATATATAAAAGGAGACAGTCAATATTACCTCGAAGTATAACACATTTTGAAGGAAATACTCAAAACTGTTGCGTCTCTCAAAATATTCAATGAATGGATATGAACATGACAAGATAAGGTTAATATAAAAATAACCTTGGTTAAATAATCATGATCCCACTGCACCAGCTCTTAAATCCAATTCTGTTATTTAGCAAACTGTAAAACCATTATTTGAGCCATAAACTGGAAAAATAACTACACAAATACAAAATATATTCATTCATATCACACTTAAAGCTCTGGTCTAAGAAATACCTAAGTAAAAGCTTATTAACATAAATGCATGCAAATGCCGTTAGATGCTTATAAGGTGATTCGATTATGGAAATTCTTTCTGCATTGTATACCAAAATACAGTAAAAAAAAAAAAAATACATTATAGGGTAGAATAAAAATCTGGCTGAACCTTAATATTTATGCAAAAAATAGTACTTTTGAGATCTAATAGTAATCTGATTATTAAGGTGATTTGATTATGGAAATTCTTTCTGCATTGTATACCAAAATACAGTAAAAAAAAAAAAAAAAATACATTATAGGGTAGAATAAAAATCTTGCCGAACCTTATAGTTATGCAAAAAATAGTACTTTTGAGATCTAATAGTAATCTGATTATTAAGGTGATTCGATTATGGAAATTCTTTCTGCATTGTATACCAAAATACAGTAAAAAAAAAAAAAAGAATACATTATAGGGTAGAATAAAAATCTTGCTGAACCTTATAGTTATGCAAAAAATAGTACTTTTGAGATCTATTCGTAATCTGATTATCAAGAAGTGTTGCAGCAGGACTATAAAAGGATATTGATCTTTATAAAAGGAAAATTGATCTTTACACTTACAGTATTATATATAAACAACGTTCCAAAAGAGCAGCCCAAATACGATGAATACTCAGGAACAATACACATATAAGGTTGGAAATTCTACAAAAAGTATTTTCACTAAAGTCTTATCAAATCTCAGGTGAAAAACTGACCTTAACAATAATTTGGCCACAGTATGGAATTAATTTTGGCGTATATTTTTGTGAAACACTTTCAAAATTAATTTCAATTGGGATTTCAAAAAATAACCTAGCAATATATTTCAATACTTCATTGTATACTACATCTGCTTCAATAAATAATAATGTTCACCTCTGTACTGTACACTCCTGAACACTACACAGGACAATCTTTGTGAATATCACAGTTACAAAGGTTCCAATTATCACCCTTATTTATAATCAAGCAAAGAGTATTATATATTTTGAATTAGATTGAAGACAAGTATTGCTTACTTTCCGAAATTGCCATCAGGTTATTTGTAAAAAGGGATTTTGACGAAGGAAAAATCTATTTCTGGGGAGAGACCTGTGACGCCCAGTGAAAAGTCCTTCTTTTCAAATATAAATCTTCCAAATATACTAGAGAAAGATAAAAGCATGGAAATAAAGAAACTCTGACAACTGCTTGATCAAGAGGAAATGCATATTGAGACATGGTACAAGATTTGATTAAAAAATTTATATTTACAGTAATTGGTACATGCTAACTTACCTCATTTAAATTCAATTCATCTTCTAACAATTTTTAATGTTTATTTGCTTCTAAAGGCAATATAAAAGCACTTTATAAAACAATTATCTAGATCAATAAAGGTAATCTAATATCCCTGAAATTCTATATGAAAATTTTAAAAAGTAATTTTTATTTTCCTATCTATACAAATCCGAGACCTTTAAAATAGGGAATATCTTTCATACAAGCTTGACTGACCACTGAATTAGTTAACAAAGTAGTTGCTGACATATGGTGTGCATTAGCCAATAGCCCTGTCCACCCACCTGTCAAAGATTCTTCACTTTTGACCAACTCAGGACTGAGAGGGGTGGTTGAGATGAGAAGCTTAACTCAAAGGACTCGAGTTTGCATGACTAAGAAATATACAAATTCTAAGATTTGTGTTTTGTTCCTATACATAAACAAACCTTCTATCCTTCAAAATAGGGAGGCCAAGTGTCATGGATGTTGGAAATCCCCCTAGAACCAAAAGGGTTGGATTTATTTTCCCTGGCATATGCCATTCTCCCTGGTCCTGTATAGGAGTGAGGGATATGATAAGGCCTGGCCTGTATTAGGTATATACCACTCATGCCACATACTACCTAAGCCTGAGGCGTATGTACAGAAACCTTAACAATGGGTGAACTTGATGAAGATGAAAAGGATCTACAAAATTTCTTTGGTTAGCATCTTGGGCATTGCCAAGCCCAACCCTGGAGAAGATTTAGCCTTCCTCCTCAAGGCATAAGCTTGCTACTGAACAAGAGGCCATGACCTGTACTCGGTACATGGGGATGACTGTAAACAGTCATACCACTTACAAAAGTACAGTGTGGGTCTACGGCTGGTTTTGCCATAAACCAGTTGTAGTGCCAACCTTTTTCCATGCATTTATGAAACTGAACATGCACTCAGAAAAGTAAAAGGAAACCAATGAGTCTTTGGTAAAGTCGCAATAGTACATCTGAGCTTGTTTCGGCTGAAGACAAAAGAGAAGTCTTTCACAATAGGGTGGCCAGAGATAAACGCCCATCTGGCATACAGTAAACTATTTCATGAACAATCCAAAGGCCGTTCCACATGACTCTGAAAACCTTCCCTACTTTAAAGGATGAAAAGTTTGTATAGGGAGTAGCAGCAAATAGCCTAACATATTTCATTATCCATTGAACAGCTAAGGAACATGTAGGGGTTAACGTTGCTGGAAATCTTACATAAAAATAATGCATTCGTCATTAATACTGTACTGTATAATTATATACTTCATTCAGACCACTGACCATAAAAAATTCCATTAGGCTAACTAATGAAGAATCAAGTTAAAGGATATATCAAGTTATATGGGAATTTCTTAATAATGAACCTATCATGTCAGATATCTATTTACAAAAAGCAAAATATCATTTGTTATAAAAAATTATATCATTAGTTATTTCATGTAAAAGCAGTGTCTAAATTTTCCATATGTGCACAATAATTCCCTTTAAAATAAAAATATTTTCTCAGCTTGAAATTTCCGTACCATTAGTTTTCTTTGGTTTTACTCAGTTTCATAATGTTAGAAGGGAAGATTTGATTATTTGTCCTTTATATATAACACTTACGTGAGTTTTAAGTTAATTTATTCTATTTTATGGTTTTACAGTAGTACCGTACTGTACCTCAGTTTATGAGTTATTGAATTATAGCATAAAAATTCAAATCAGTTAACGAGTATTGTGTCGGCCCGCGAGCAAATATTTCTCTCCGTATGCCACGCATGTAGTGTTCCTGATTTTTTCCCTATTTTCATGGCATTTTAATGAAAATGCAAAAGTAGTTGTGTAGATAGGTGCCCCATCAAAACTGAATAGAAGTGTGAAAAAAGGCAACCAAGTGTCCATAAACCATTAATGATGTGATTCGGTTAATGATAATGAACGTCTTTCAAGAGAGAAAATGCCCTATTTTTTACCAAAAGTCCTCATGGAGGGAGATTTCCCTCAAAGCAGTAACCCTCTACTCCTACCTTTCACCAACCTTGACCCTCTGCAAAGGTAAAGAACAGGTTAAATTTTTCATTGTGATATTAGGGGTTATAATTTTTCACTAAATTCCATCAAAAACGAATAATAACTATCAAATGTGTATATATGGTCAAGTGGAACACATCAGGTATATAGTATTTTTTTATTGTATTCTTATGGGGAAAATTGTTTTAAACTAAGAGTATTTCGGTTTGCATGCTTGCTCCTGTAACTAATTGAACTCATAAACTGAGGTACCACTGTACCGGTAAATTCTTTTCTTACTAATCCTGGTACTGACAACCATAGTTGTGATGCCAGTAGGTAGTTTTTCACTTTATACAATACGAAAATAACAAGCTATACATACATACACAAAACACAAATTTTTCAAGTACTCCTACAATACATGAGGACAAGAAAACACACAAAGAGGCAATAACCCAAAATATCAGTTCAAAACTCAATGAACTCCCTTTTTTATCCACTATTTTATTACTACAAGTCCATGTAATCACTGGTTTTCATTGAAACTGAACTTGAAATTTTTCCTTGAACTTTTGATCCACAAGATAAATCACACATTTGAGTTTTGATTAATAAACAATGACCTTCCTCTTTCAAACACCTTAACTACTGGTATTTCTGAGATTGAAAGGACCTTTGACACAGTATCTATACAGAATGCCAATGCTAATTAGGGAAATAAATGAAACAAAAATACAGACAGTAGTTCAAAGACAAGGATTAGAGGATTTTTAAAATATAATTTCTCTATGAATGAACTGAAAAACAATGAACACCTTAGATGTCAAATGTTTAAAATAATTGGAAAATATTTTTTCAACATAACACGGACTTAAACCATACCCTTAATGAGTTTACAGTACTGTACTTCCTAAAAAAGGAATGACTTTGGTTTGAACAACTGAAAAGTGACCAGAAAACTACCTGTGAGCTTGAATAGTATTTGTTACATGATTCAAGGTAATAAAACAGACTATAGTATGTAAACTTTTGATGCCTCTGTTTTACAACCCAATGTACAATATTATCTTGGAAGAAGTCAGATATGCAACTGATAAGATTTAAATCTGTTTGAACATCGCATACTCTACTAACCCCTCATTTTACAAATATGCTTAACTTCAAATTACAACCAAAAATTAATATAAAGACTTGAAATTACATGCTTAGTGATGAATACATTATACGACCAATGCGTAGCGGGAAAGGAACAATTATGTTGCTGTAATTAATAAGTAACATCCCTCATATGTTCCATGAAATCCACCACAGGGTCTAAACAACTAGAAAGAAACTCCCAAGAAAATATTAAAATGTTTCAGTGATAAAATGCTGTTTTACATGAACTGAATTAATGATGGTGGAAGATATTAAATCTTCAACTCCCCTTACGGTTGAGCAGATGCAAGAAAACCATAAAAAGTACTGCACTACTTGATCATGAATTTTATTTCACTAAAATCTACTCAAATATCTAAAATAAGTAAATGTCCTTTTAACAGACACCCAAAGCACAGGCAAGCCAAATTAACCAGCACCCACTGGCCAAGCTTTATCTGTTCATTAATTAATTAGAATTCATCAGCAATCACTGGTTTAAAGGGCTGTGCTCTATCGGCAATACAGTTACAGTTTATGTTTTGTTACTGGGTTTTGTGCCTGGTTTAAAATAGAAAATATAACTATTCCAAAATTATATAAATTTATGTCATGCAGAATAATCTCCTTTCAGAGAAAACAAGCTCCTTCAAATAAGCTGATCTACGATTACTGTTTGAACACGAAAGCAAAACAATAGCTGATCATCCGACACCTGGGGTTGTGTCAGCTGTTGAGGGCAAGTCCCCTTCCTTATCACTTGTCAGATTCTGATGAATAAAGTGTGTGTGTGTGTGTTGTGGTGTAATAATACTTAAAGGTATCCTCCCCTATACTGTATAATAAAGAACAAGTGTCAGGCTATATATATAAATACAGTATCTATATATATTTCTTTCCTGTCATGCTGAGCAGCATTACCAAACGTATGACTATTCTGTCTCTCCCAATCCGTTGGGTAGAGGGGAGAGGATACAGACAATCCCTGGTGAGAGAGGGTACACCGAGAGGTACACTCAGAAACCACAAATTGCTAAACCAGCGGGTTGTAGTTAAAAAAAGGGGGGAAGGGTTGAATCTGTGTATGTTCATACCTATCTAAATACTTAAGCAGTCATTTTCAATGAGTCTCATACAGTAGTATAGAAGATTAACTAAATAAAGAGAACTATGAAAAATAAAAAATTCAGAAAATAAGAAAAAAGTCCTTATTTTATACCTTACTCATAAAACACGTTACACAACAGTACATGGAAAACAATTGCTTAAAGCACTTAAAGACAGGAAACAAAGAGAATTTCACTCATCATACTCTGGCACCAAAGTATGATTTTGATAAAACTGATGTTTTACTTAACTGTATCCAACAATAAGGCATGTAATATTCACATATTAGTATCATATCATGAAACAAAAATGCCGTGAATATACATATTTCCTTCGTTTATGTTTATAAGATGATCAAGACTGCTGTCTGCCTTCCAAATAAGCTGATTAAGGAAAACCACAGAAGGGTTCTTCTTTAAAATCTATTATCATTATTATTATTACTTGTGAAGCTACAACCCTTTATGGAAAAGCAGGATGCTATAAGACCAAGGGCTCCAACAGGGAAGAAATAACTCAGTGAGAAAAGGAAATAAGGAAATAAATAAACTATAAGAGAAGCAACCAACAATTAAAATAAAATATTTCAAGAACAGTAACAAGATTAAAATATATCTTTCATATATAAAAGATAAAAACTTTGGAAAAACATGAGGAAAAAACTATTATTTCTATACATATCCTTTTTATCTTAGCATATAAAGGTACATAGTTTTCGGTAAAAAAAAACTTTTCTCTCCATTTATTGACTTGATGATTATGGTTTATTGAAATTTAAGGACGTTTCATCCATGCCGCCGATGCACGATAACTTTTTAGTCTAGCTTTGCAGTGCTTGATTTCAAAGGTTATAAAAGTAACTTTTTTCTCCTAATTCTTTGGATAGTTTTGTGCTATTTGGTATACATTTTCATAAATTGAATGCACCATCCATCAATTTTTCCATTTGTATTTCTCCAGTTTTGAATACAGTTGTTCCCGATAGCAAACAGCTTGAGCTTGTTTCCCTGGCTTTAGCTACAACTTAATGCGCAAATTTAACGGGATACTTCTTATTTTAAGCAATTTGTAATCACTAAGGTAATTGTTGACTATCATACGAATGTTGAAATGCAAGGAAATCGGCTATTGTTAACCGGTGAATCATAACAAAGCAGCTGTTTTTCAGTCTGCTCTTTATAGCCGTAAGTGTAACTAACAATACTTTTGTCATTCTCTTTTGCTTTTTTAACTTATTGAAGTAGACGTTTGGCTAAAGAGAAGGGGGAGAAGAGTTTAGTTCATTATAATTTCTTTTGCAAAAAGGAATTTACATAATACAAGAGGTACATGACAAGAGAAATTTTTATTTAGGGCCAGGGGGGGGGGAGGGGCTGAAAACTTGGGTGTCACACAATATGTGAGATCGCAGGAGTAAGCCTATAAACATATACAGTATTCTTTTTTCCTTTTCATTAACTGTTTTAAGCACTGATACTGTTTTCATTCCATGTCTGGCGTAACTGTCAATTGTTTGTGGGTTATTTGAGTGACATAATAGAGGGTTTTAGTAAAGTTTTAAGGAATTCTAAAGGGGTCCCCTTATACAATGGCACTTTTGATTATTCAGTAACTGCAAAGTCTCTAGGGTACTGGTTTAAAGGACTTCTACTGTACACTGATAAAAAAAAGCAACTAAGGTTGACAAAAATCTTTCTGTGTAATGTTGAGGAAACATCCTAAGCATCTAGGGGCTACAACTTATCTAGTTATCAATGTAATTTCAAGTACAAAATACATATAAATTCAGTAAGGAATACTTTTAATATAGAAAAAGACAAGGAATACTAATTACATAAAATAGTAAACCTTAACTCAGCAAATAGAGTAAAAGATAATACTTGATACTGTAATATTTCATTGTGCCCAAGAAAAGCACAACTGGAAATTAATTTCAACTCCCCTAAAGTAGCTTGTTCATCTCTTTAGTAGAAATTTAGCTCAAGAGTAAAAATAACTGTGAAGTTAAAACCACTCCCTACTCAAAAATCCCTTTTAAGGTCAATTCATAAATAACAATGAAAATGCTGTAAAAGTTCTGTACTGTATTAGGGAAGACCACATTAGTGATGTCTGTGTCTGTACAACTGAGGTCATGTATATTGAGGAAAAAAAGGTTGCTGTCTGAAAGAGTCCATGCATATGAGTAACATTTTTCTACTTCACCACAGCTTCCCATAAAAAAATTATAAGTGAATCCATATATCTATAATGTGAAGACAGCATCATGACTAATTAATAAAAAAGTGAGTAAATAGTTATCAGAATTTGTCAAGGAAAAGAAAATGGAGGCTAAGCCTGTATTATGATAATTAAGAAAAGGGAAATAAGTCTATACCGTACATATTGTAATAATCTGTAAGTAATCAGAAAATAGGAACTAGTTATAGCCTGTATCTCAATTCTACTGTACAGTACAGTATATGTAATAATGATGTACAATACAATGGCAATGATACGGAACTGACATTGCAAATTACAATATGGTAAAATGGTTGTGCGTGATATGTCATTAATATGTTTGAATCAACCTTTGGGACGAACACATACAGCCTCATAGAAATAAGATGTGGTCAGAAGAAAAAATTACTTGTGATTCATTTAAAAAGAGAATCTTCATTAAACTGAACAATCCATATAAAGAAATCAATTCCCCATCATTTACACGTACAAAAACATTAATCAAAATAAATTGCTCTACTTCTGATGTTCATGCACATTGAAAATAAGTATAGATTTATATATGGACTGAAGTTTACCTTTTGAAATTTCAAATCTTCGATAACTCACTCGCTAGAATGACTATGAGAGATTGAGAAGCAGGTTCCTTCAAGAAGTTATATGTACGTTCATCTAATAATAATAAAGGACGATTAAAACATTATCTCGGATAAATTCAACCAGTAAAACTATTATCTAATAGACATAGATAATCTGTAAACAGTTTAAATAACATCCCGTACATGACGTATTGTACATGAACATCAGAAAAACAAAAAGACAAAAAAAAAAAAATAACCAACAAAGGCATGTACTGTAAGACTCGAGTACAGTACATGAGAATTCCTGCTTCATGAATCATTCCTGTAAGGATGTAATCAAAATCTCAATTAAGAGCATAATGATATTGTACTTTAGATGTGAGTTTAAACTACTAAACTTTAATTATTTTATGAACAGAAAATTTTAGATAAGACATACTTCTAGGGTTCGAATTGGTAACTACAATTTTTGGATAGTCACCATATAAAAGAGGAAATATCTACATAGTCCATAATAATGAAAATAAAATATTCACCAAATCACATTTATCATTCCCGTTGAGATCTTAGGTCATTATCCAATTCTGACAACTGCCTTAAGAAGCCCTCATTTGGGAAGATGGCTCTATTCTTACGTAGAGTAGTTAGAGCTTCCAGAGCACACATGTCTCTCTTCAGCATCAGGAAGGCACATGCAATGGTAGCTGATCGTGATATCCCCATGAAGCAGTGTACAAGAACTTTCCCTGAAAGAAGCAAAAATTATTTTTTGCTTAGATGAGCCGAATGAAACTCCTTTCTTTAGGTTTTCCTACACTTAGGACATTGTTTAATACCTACACCAGTAATCTTAAAACTTTCCCTAAAAGAAGCAAAAATTATCTTTCGCTAAGATGAGCCAAATAAAAACTCCTTTCTTTACTGTAGGTTTTCCTACACTTAGGACATTGTTTAATACCTACACCAGTAATCTTAAAACTTTCCCTAAAAGAAGCAAAAATTATCTTTCGCTAAGATGAGCCGAATAAAAACTCCTTTCTTTACTGTAGGTTTTCCTACACTTAGGACATTGTTTAATACCTACACCAGTAATCTTAAAACTTTCCCTAAAAGAAGCAAAAATTATCTTTCGCTAAGATGAGCCGAATAAAAACTCCTTTCTTTACTGTAGGTTTTCCTACACTTAGGACATTGTTTAATACCTACACCAGTAATATGTTATTTTCATTAGTAAAATAAATTTTTGAATATACTTACCCGATAATCATGTAGCTGTCAACTCCGTTGCCCGACAGAAATCTAAGGAGGGATACGCCAGCTATCACAATACTAGAAGGGGGTGTACTAACAGCGCCACCTGTGGCCAGGTACTCAAGTACTTCTTGTTGACACCTCCTCAATTATTCCTCGATCCCACTGGTTCTTTATGGGGAGGAAGGGAGGGTCAATTAAATCATGATTATCGGGTAAGTATATTCAAAAATTTATTTTACTAATGAAAATAACATTTTTCAATATTAAACTTACCCGATAATCATGTAGCTGATTCGCACCCAGGGGGGTGGGTGAAAACCAGTGAACAAGATTAAAGGATAGCCAAGTATCCCCACATTTCATATAACAGTTATCTCTAATAACAAATGAAATAATAAGTACCTGGTAAGGAAGTCGAATTGAACCGTTACTCTGCCTCTTTTTTAAGTTCGTCTTCCTTACTGAGCGCAGCGTTCCTCTTGGAGGCTGAATCAACCCAAGGTGCTAAAGTATATAGGGTTGCAACCCCTACTAAAAGACCTCTACACAACCTTTAACCCAGGCGCTTCTCAAGAATGAATTGACCACCCGCCAAATCAAAAGGATGCGGAAGGCTTCTTAGCCTACCGTAACAACCATAAAAACAACAAAAGAATTCAAGAGAAAAGTTAAAAAGGTTATGGGATTAAGGGAATGTAGTGGCTGAGCCCTCACCTACTACTGCACTCGCTGCTACGAATGGTCCCAGGGTGTAGCAGTTCTCGTAAAGAGACTGGACATCTTTCAGATAAAAAGATGCAAACACTGACTTGCTCCTCCAATAGGTTGCATCCATTACACTCTGCAGAGAACGGTTTTTATTAAAGGCCATCGAAGTAGCTACGGCTCTTACTTCGTGGGTCCTTACCTTCAGCAATGCAAGGTCTTCCTCCTTTAAGTGAGAATGTGCTTCTCTGATCAGAAGCCTTATATAATACGAAAGCCCATTCTTGGACATGGGTCTCGAGGGTTTCTTGATGGCACACCATAAGGCTTCTGACTGTCCTCGGAGAGGTTTAGACCTCTTTAGATAATATTTGAGAGCTCTGACAGGGCAAAGAACTCTCTCAAGTTCGTTACCTACCATGTTGGAAAGGCTAGGTATCTCGAACGATCTAGGCCAAGGACGTGAAGGAAGCTCGTTCTTTGCTAGGAATCCAAGCTGGAAAGAACATGTAGCAGACTCGGTCGTGAAACCAATGTTCTTGCTGAAGGCATGAACCTCACTGACTCTTTTAGCTGTTGCCAGGCAAACGAGAAAAAGAGTCTTGAGGGTAAGGTCCTTGAATGAAGCTGACTGGAGAGGTTCGAACCTAGATGTCATAAGGAACCTTAAGACTACGTCTAAATTCCAGCCTGGAGTGGAAAGACGACGATCTTTAGACGTCTCAAAAGACTTAAGAATGTCTTGAAGGTCCTTGTTGGAAGACAGGTCCAAACCTCTATGGCGGAGAACTGAGGCCAACATACTCCTATATCCCTTAATCGTAGGAGCTGAAAGGGATCTCTCATTTCTAAGATGAAGCAGGAAGTCAGCTATTTGGGTCACAGAGGTATTGGTAGAGGATATTGAATTGGCTCTACACCAGCTTCGGAAGACCTCCCACTTAGACTGGTAGACCCTACGAGTGGAAACCCTCCTTGCTCTGGCAATAGCCCTGGCTGCCTCCTTCGAAAAGCCTCGAGCTCTAGCGAATCTTTCGACAGTCTGAAGGCAGTCAGTTGAAGAGCGTGGAGGTTTGGATGTAACCTGTCTACGTGAGGTTGACGTAGAAGGTCCACTCTTAGAGGTAGAGTCCTGGGGAAGTCTACTAGCCATTGTAGTACCTCTGTGAACCATTCTCTTGCAGGCCAAAGGGGAGCAACCAGCGTCAGCCGTGTCCCTTCGTGCGAGACGAATTTCTGCAGAACCTTGTTGATTATCTTGAACGGAGGGAATGCGTACAGGTCGAGATGAGACCAGTTCAGTAGAAAGGCATCCACATGAACTGCTGCAGGGTCTGGAACAGGAGAACAAAACAGAGGAAGTCTCTTGGTCATGGAGGTGGCAAACAGATCTATGGTAGGTTGACCCCACAAGGTCCAAAGTCTGTTGCACACACTCTTGTGGAGGGTCCATTCCGTGGGAATGACCTGATTCCTTCTGCTCAGACGATCTGCTGACACGTTCATATTGCCCTGGATGAACCTCGTGACTAGAGAGAGGTTTAGACTTCTTGACCAAATGAGGAGGTCCCTTGCGATCTCGTAAAGGCTCCTCGAATGGGTCCCCCCTTGCTTGGAGATGTAAGCCAAGGCTGTGGTGTTGTCCGAGTTCACCTCCACCACTTTGCCTAGCAGGAGGGACTTGAAGTTCAACAGGGCTAGATGAACTGCCAGCAGTTCCTTGCAGTTGATGTGGAGAGATCGTTGTTCCTCGTTCCACATTCCGGAGCATTCCTTTCCGTCCAAGGTTGCACCCCAGCCCGAGTCCGATGCATCTGAGAAGAGATGAAGATTGGGGGTCTGAATGGCCAAGGATAGACCCTCTCTGAGAAGAAGGTTGTGCTTCCACCACAGGAGAGTGGTCTTCATCTCTTGGTTGATAGGGATAGAGATTGCTTCCAGGGTAGAACTCTTGTCCCAATGAGCTGCAAGGTGGAATTGAAGAGGGCGGAGGTGGAGTCTGCCCAGCTCGACAAACAGGGCTAGGGACGAGAGAGTCCCTGTGAGACTCATCCACTGTCTCACTGAGCAACTGTTCCTCTTCAGCATGCTCATGATGCACTCTAGGGCTTGGCTTATCCTGGGGGCCGATGGAAAAGCCCGAAAACTCTGACTCTGAATTTCCATTCCCAGATACACGATGGATTGTGAGGGAATGAGTTGAGATTTTTCCAAATTGACTAATAGACCCAGGTCTCTGATAAGGTCTAAAGTCCAATGAAGATTCTCCAGACAACGACGACTCGAGGAGGCTCTCAACAGCCAGTCGTCTAGGTAGAGGGAGGCTCTGATGTTTGACAAGTGAAGGAACTTGGCTACATTCCTCATCAGAAGGGTAAAGACCATAGGAGCTGTGCTTAGGCCAAAACACAGGGCTTGGAATTGGTAGACGACCTTTCCGAAAACGAATCTTAGGAAAGGTTGGGAGTCTGGATGAATCGGAACGTGAAAATAAGCATCTTTCAAGTCCAATGAGACCATCCAGTCCTCCTGTCTGACCGCTGCTAAGACCGACTTGGTCGTCTCCATCGTGAACGTCAGCTTGGTGACATACTCGTTGAGAGCGCTGACGTCCAGGACAGGTCTCCAACCTCCTGTCTTCTTGGCCACAAGAAAGAGGCGGTTGTAGAAGCCCGGGGATTGATGGTCCCGGACTACAACCACAGCCTTCTTCTGCACAAGAAGCGACACCTCCTGGTGCAAAGCTAGCCTCTTGTCCTCCTCTTTGTAGTTGGGAGAGAGGTTGATGGGCGAAGTGGTCAGAGGTGGTTGAAGGAAGAATGGAATCCTGTAACCGAACCTCAGCCAACTGACAGACTGTGCGTCTGCACCTCTCATCTCCCAAGCTCGCCAGAAGGTCTTGAGTCTGGCTCCTACTGTCGTCTGGAGAATCGGAGAGTCAGTGTTTTCCTTTGGATGGCTTGGATCCTTTCCTGGACTTGCCTCTGTAAGAGTCTGGACGGGAGCTTCCTCGGCTGGGGGCTCTACCACGAAAGGGCGGTATGAATCTAGTCGCAGGGGTATCAGTCACTGGGGAGCGGTAAGTCTTAGGGGCTGAGGTGGAAGCCTTAGACTTACGAGCCGAAGAAGCCACAAGATCGTGCGTGTCTTTCTGAATCAAAGCAGCCGACAAATCTTTAATGAGCTCTTCGGGAAAAATAAACTTCGAAAGAGGAGCAAACAGAAGTTGTGAACGTTGGCAAGGGGTAATGCTGGCGGAAAGGAAAGAACACAGCTGTTCCCTTTTCTTCAAAACCCCTGACACGAACAAGGACGCTAGCTCGCCCGATCCGTCTCTGATGGCCTTATCCATACAGGACATTAACAGCATGGCAGAATCTTTGTCCGTATGGGAGGTTTTCTTGCTGAGGGCCCCCAGGCACCAGTCTAGAAAATTAAACATTTCAAACGCTCTAAACACTCCTTTAAGCAAGTGATCCAAATCCGAAAAGGTCCAACACACTTTTGAGCGTCTCATAGCAGATCTTCGAGGCGAGTCTACCAGACTTGAGAAGTCAGCCTGGGCAGAGGCAGGTATTCCCAAGCCTGGTGCTTCCCCTGTGGCATACCAAACGCTCGCTTTCGAAGTGAGCTTCGTTGGAGGGAACATGAAGGAAGTCTTGCCAAGAAGTTGCTTAGACTGCAGCCATTCCCCTAGGATCCTAAAAGCCCTCTTGGAGGATCTAGCTAGGACAAGCTTGGTATAGGAAGACTGAGCTTGTTGCACTCCCAGCGAAAACTCAGATGGTGGAGAGCGGGGTATAGCTGAGACAAAATGGTCTGGATAAACCTCCCTGAGAAGAGCCAAGACCTTGCGAAAATCAAGAGACTGTGGAGAGGGTCTGGAGTCGTCCACGTCCGAAGAGGGATCAAGGTGTGCTTCCTCATCATCCGAAATCTCAACCCCAGAATGAGGCGACGGGATCGGATACGAATGCTGAACCGCAGAGTCAGAACGAGCAGGAACAACAACAGAGGTGGAAGGAGGAGGAGCAGCAAGTTCCTGTTCCTGTGGTATGAGTGAAGCGTGAATAGATCGAGGCTGTGCAGAACAAGGTAAAGTTCCAGCAAGTAGAGATGTCTGAGTAGCAGGATCAGGGTGCACGGGTAGAGCTCGGTGCAGCAGCTGAGCAGACTGACTCACAGGTGGAAGAGGTTCAACATCGTACGCCTGGCAGAGGGAGCTGCGACTGGGTGCAGCGAGTGCAGGCGGGTGCAGCACAGGCTGAACCGGTGCAGGAGGCTGGTGCACCACCGGTGCAGGCGGGTGCAGCAAAGGCTGAACGGGTGCAGGAGGTTGGTGCACCACCGGTGCAGGCGGGTGCAGCACAGGCTGAACGGGTGCAGGAGGTTGGTGCACCACCGGTGCAGGCGGGTGCAGCACAGGCTGAACGGGTGCAGGAGGTTGGTGCACCACCGGTGCAGGAGGGTGCAGCACAGGCTGAACCGGTGCAGGAGATAGGTGCACCACAGGTGCAGGAGGTGCAGCACTCTCAGCACGACACTCACGCATCAGGTCCGAAAGCTGAGCTTGCATGGACTGAAGCATAGACCACTTGGGATCAGCAGAGACAGTAGCAGACTGAGATAAAGCCATAACAGTGGTTGCACCACCGGTGCAGCTCTGTTGTACCTTACTCCTCTTGGGCGGAGTACAATCGCTAGAAGACTGAGGCGAGTCAGAGCTGAGCCAACGACTGCAACCTGGCTGAGCACTCGCGGGTTGGACTCTGCGTTTAAGAGGTCTAGAGACCTGAGACCAACGATTCTTCCCCGAGAGAAGATCAGCGGACGAGCGGAAGACGGGCTCAATCGTCTGCAAGTGGGAGTGACGGTCTGTGGTAGACACGCCCGCAACCACTGAGGATGATTCTGTGCGCCTAACAAGGCCTGCCGAACCCTTATGCCCTTCGACATTGCTTCTCCCCTGGGCTTGGGAGCTTGCAAGAGGTCCCGGACTGGGAGAACGACTGGCTCGCACAGAAAAATCCCCACGCACCACACTGGCACTAACACTAGTACAAGGCACTGCACCGACACTAGCACTCGTCACAGCACTGGCACTAACTTCACCCACTGCACTCTTGGCCTTCAACTCTTTCACTTCGGCCATCAGAGACTTATGGTCACTTACCACTGACTCTACCTTATCGCCTAAAGCCTGAATAGCACGTAAAACCACTGACATATCAGGCGGAGGGCACACAGTAGGATCGGGGGTAGCCACTACAGGGGTAGGATCAGGAAGAGGATCATGAGATGAGGAAAATAAAGAAGAGTGAGAAGAACTCCTCCTAGCTCTAATTCTCTCTAACTTAGAAGAATACTTTAAAAGTCGGACAAAATCCAATTCCGAAAGACCGGCGCATTCCTCACATCGATTTTCTAACTGACAGGGTCTGTCCCTACAGTCAGAACAAGCGGTGTGAGGATCTACCGAGACCTTCGGAATACGTCTATTGCAAGACCTACAACGTCTATGGGAGGGGGCTTGCGAAATGTCAGACATTTTGTTTTCAAGAGAAGTCAAAGGGAGATCCAAAAAACAAGCAAAAAATCGTTAACCGTTAAACTGAATTAAATAAAAGCTATCTAGCTAATATCAGAAGGTTTCCAGTAATGCGACAGCCGTAAATCAAAGAGAATACATCACCAAATAAGCGAGAATAAACTCGAAGACCATGAGCGTATCCCAGAACGTCTAGCCGGAGGCACGACAGAGGAATAATTGAGGAGGTGTCAACAAGAAGTACTTGAGTACCTGGCCACAGGTGGCGCTGTTAGTACACCCCCTTCTAGTATTGTGATAGCTGGCGTATCCCTCCTTAGATTTCTGTCGGGCAACGGAGTTGACAGCTACATGATTATCGGGTAAGTTTAATATTGAAAACTTAAAACTTTCCCTGAAAGAAGCAAAAATAATTTTTCGCTAAGATGAGCCAAATGAAACTCCTTTCTTTACTGTAGGTTTTCCTTCACTTAGAACATTGTTTAATACCTACACCAGTAACCTTAAAACTTTCCCTGAAAGAAGCAAAAATCATTTTTCGTTAAGATGAGCCGAATGAAACTCCTTTCTTTAGGTTTTCCTACACTTAGGACATTGTTTAATACCTACACCAGTAATCTTAAAAACTTGTGGATTGCAAATAAAAATCTATGAAGGAAAAGAAAGGTACAGCCCAAAGGGGAACTAGCAAGCAATATAATAGTAACCAGTCTTCAAAATATTAACATTTCACATGTCATTTTAAACAGTTAGGAGGGGATGTAACAACAAAAATACTATAAAACATGGCAGATTATAGTATAAAAATATGGCTACTATTTTATTAATAATTACAAGCTTACTTAGGCTGAAGGAACGTAGAGAGTAGAGGTCCCCTTTTTGTTTTGTTTCTTTGTTGATGTCGGCTACCCCCCAAAATTGGGGGAAGTGCCTTGGTATATGTATGTATGTACAAGCTTACATCACCAAGAATTAGAAAATTGTAATTATAAACAATAAGTTCTGTCATGCAAAAAAAAAAAAAAAAAAAAAAAAAAAAAAAAAAGGAAGATAAAAGATCAAATGATTTCATAAAAGACAATTTGTGAAAAAAAAAGTTACAAGAGAAATTAGGTTGAGTAATGATAAAATTTCTCAAGTAATAAAAAAAAAGTAATAAATACAGAAAAACTTGACTTTTTGTAACGGAACATTTTCATACTAAACCTACCTCCACTAGAAAGAGCATCCTCGATAAAATTTGCACCAGCAGTGAAAAACTGACTTATATTGGCAGTTGGAACATCAAGAAGCCTCATGCCTAGATACTTGATTCCAGCATCTTTATAATACTCTTCATCTGTGTCTACAGTCGCAAATTTGTTGCCCTGAGCTGTGTTGAGAACGTGGGTAATTCCAACTTTCTGAAGATATGCCTTGTCTTTAGCAGCCCCTCTAGAAAAGAAGAGATGATAAAAGGAGCTGTATTAAGATGAACAATTATTCTACATACTGTATATATTGTATTGCATAAAAAGTTACTATAGCATTCATTTGTATCTTGAATAAAGTTATATAAATCCATTAAGAAAATCCCCTAAATTACAAGATTCAAAATGATACGATGCCTTGGCAGTACCAAAGCCAACCATTGGAGGTGTACCATATTCTGTGATGTTGAATAACTGTATTCTGTGGCTTTCATGGTATCTATGAATGCATTACAGTATAATGATTCCTACCATATCTGAATTACTAAGTAATTTGATTTGGTGATTAAACATTTTATGAAATGTTTACCTACTAAGTTATGATTAGTAGTCAGATTTGGATAACTAATTGCTGTAAGTATACAATATTAGTTTTTATTGTTTTTGTGATATACATAATACCATTATTATTATTATTATTATCATTACTTGCTAAACTGCAACCCTAGTTGGAAAAGCGGGATGCTATAAGCCCAGGGGATCCAACAGGGAATACAGCCCAATGAGGAAAGGAAACAAGAAAAATAATATTCTGAGAACAGTAACAGCATTAAAATAAATATCTCCAATATAAACTATAAAAACTTTAACAAAACAAAAGGAAGAGAAATAAGGTAGAATAGTGTGCCGGAGTGTACCCTCAAGCAAGAGAACTCTTAAGACTGACATTGAGATATCAGATTAATAACTCCTCTTTGATGTATAAATTTATTTTATTATTTGTGCAATATCATTAATTGTACCATACATTATTATCAGCATTTATGTCACAATAATAGGCAGAGAATTAGTGTATTTGTAGACAGAAAAGACAAGATTTCTGCTTTCTCATCCTTCCCAAATCCTCTACCAATCAACCATCCCCCTTATCAAACCAACTTTACATGTCATTAGTGCTAAGCTAAAACAAAAGGGATGGAAAATCTTCTTATTTGACTTTTACTTAACCCTTTTACCCCCCAGGCTATTTGGAAATTTCCAACCCTTAACCCCGAGGGGTTATTTTTTTTCAAGCACATTTTGCAGTATATTTTTTTAAATTGTTCTAACAGCCTTAATTTTTGTCATAGAGAGGTCAGGTTGGTCTCATTCTCTTGGAAAATGCCTGAAGTTTCTCAAAAAAAATTGTCCAAAATATGCAAAAATAAATTTAAATATCACTTTTTTTGCAAGGACGTACCAGTATGTCCATGGGGGTAAAGGGATGAGTTTTGTGAAACGTACCAGTGCGTCCTTTGGGGGTAAAAGAGTTAAGCAATTACACTAAGAAAAGAATTTGTTTTTTCCAAGTTACATAAAAAATTAAAAAAATTGAACTTTATTCTTCCCTTAGCATTAAACTTTTTTCCTTCAACACAAAAGAAAAAATTAAACCTTTCCCTTCAGTTACAAGAAATTTTACTCATTGTCTACTATAACACTCATGCAGAAATTGAATACGATATTGTACTACTGTATATTCCTTAAAAAAATTGGAATATTACTTTAAATTCCCATGGCTAACAGAGTTTTCTTCTTAGGACACCGAGATGAAGTTAATATGTAACCATTTTTTAATACCAGTTCTGTGCAGTAACAGATAAAGACATTAACTTGGACTGGGAAATTGAGTAACTGTTCACTTTTTTTTTAATTATAATGTTATTTTACAAGGTTCCTTTTGATTAATATTCTACTAAGATTATCGTAAAAAATTGGTACGGTTCAAATACATGGAGGCAATCGAGGATAAAAAAAGGAAAAGCCAAAATATCTGGAGGGGGGGAGGGGGGTTTACTATACAGGCATCAGGGATTTCTCTAAATTATTCTTGTAATCTCAGCCACTCACCAATAATTCTTACACTGCTCTCAAAGAGGCAAGTGTGTTGATTATCAAAGCAGTTGCCTATGTGGGTGTACTGTATGTTGATTTGTACAATAACCTAAAGAGAGTGTCATATTCATTAAGTTATGTTCTTTTAATGTAATAAAGTAATTCTAATTTTTAATGAAGTTGGTAGCTAAGATCAAACTATAAAAAGTATTATAATGATTTTTTTTTTTTTGGTAAAAGAAAAATGCTAAATGTAGCCTATTACAGTATGGGAATACATTACTTAAAATTAAAATTAAAAAAGAATTTATAAAATAAAATTCATTATTTCAATATTTACCTAACATTCATTGTGCAATAAGATTTGAAAATATGTAACCCATATGGACTAGAAGGCATAGGCACTAGAAACATTGGCATGATTGTCATGAGAATTACCTATGCAATTGATGCTATATTTGAAGGGTCGAATAATAGAGGAACTACTACAGTGAACCCTCGTTTATCGCGGTAGATAGGTTCCAGACCCGGCCGCGATAGGTGAAAATCCGCGAAGTAGTGACACCATATTTACCTATTTATTTAACATGTATATTCAGACTTTTAAAACCTTCCCTTGTACGTAGTACTGTTAACAAACTACCCTTTAATGTACAGAACACTTAATGCACGTACTACAGTACCCTAAACTAAAACAGGCACAAATATTAAAGGCGATTTTATATCATGCGTTTCCTAAACACGCCAAAAAGCACGATAAAAAATGGCAACCAATGTTTTGTTTATGTTTCTCTGATCCTAATGAAGAAACAAATGCATTTACTGTACACATTTGCGTATAGGTTAGTTTTTGCATCGATTATACTGATTATTCAGTACAGTATGTTGATTTTGTTATTACCAATATGTATATATATATGGGTTATGAAAAAAATCCGCGAAGTGGTGAATCCGCGATGGTCGAACCGCGAAGTAGCAAGGGTTCACTAGTGCAAAATTCAGAAGAGCTACAGGTATACGAAAAATCAAAGGGGTCCTTTGAAAATCATCGTTTGATTAAGAGGTGCTTATGATATAAGTATCCTCTGCTTTACAACTCTCACTAAAAGAATCTGAATGTGAGAATGCTAGTGCAAATAACATCAGCACTCAGTGAACTGTAATGTACGTCGCAGGGGCCCAAAGCGTTGTTCTCACAAACAAAGCATATGAAGGCATGAGAGCTCTTGATGCTCGGTGCAACCTCCTTCCCCCCTGCAGTGCGAAGGATGTTTGCATTATAGACTACCTTAAAAGAGATGTAAATTGGTGCCCCTTATGGAGAGACATTGATTGATTTAAAGTTTTCATGCATCCTGACATCTAAGTTATGGAGAGAGAGGCTCACAAGAGACTAAACTGATAATACGGAGAAGTTGAAGAAGAAAGACATTCGTAGATGACTGAATTACAAGTGAGGTGAAATATTGAGGTGATAAATGTGAAATGGTGACTTACATGCATTTGTCATGTAGAGTATTTCAGGAGGAGAGAAAAGTTCCAAAAGAATGGGTGAGAAGAATAACCAATTTGTTGCTCAAATGAAAAGCTGATAAAGAAGATGAAGAAAGATAGGCGTTTAGCATTACTCCCTATGTTTCTTCCCCTACACACAGTAAGCTTAGACATATATCTCTGTAAATGTTGAACGTAATTAAAAAAAACTGGGAGAAAAATCATAAGGGTATGCTTGTACTGGCTTACATTAGGGATCGTATTACCACCAGTGAGGAGCTTAGGTATCCACAGGTACAGGTGGAAACGTTTTCTTCTGTTTTTATGTTTACCTCGAAGATTAGCTGATGCATATCTAAGGCTTTTGCAAAGTGTGATAAGTTTGTGATATATAACAACTTACTGAAAATCTGAATCCCAATTACTGTATTGGCCATTCTTTAAATCTTTATAAGATATTAATTATAGTGTTATAAAAATGTAGTAACCAATCTATATATACTCATACATACAACAAAACTTAAACTAAAATACAAACGTTGCTTATAGTACTTACATGTCACCAATATACAGATTTGAGTAGCACTCATCCATGCACACTCCTAGAGGGAATCTGGAAACTACTTTATCCTCATAGCCTGGAAGGGGCTTGGATGCAGGCTGAATCTGATGTATGGCGGTAAGCAGCTCTCGTGCTGTGGTTACTTTCTTGTTGCTAGCCATTACGCTTGGATCATGCGGATGCTTCGACTTCCGGAGAACTTCGTAATATCAGATACGTAAGAGTATGGTCCGGATTGATATTACCTTTCGGTGAAAGAAATTAAAGTTACATTTCTGGGTCGACCTGTGGCGGCCGGTGAAAAGTCCTTCTTATATATCTTTTCTGATAAAACCTTCCAAAAGATATATAAGAAGGACTTTTCACCGGGCGCCACAGGTCTCTCCCCAGAAATAGATTTTTCTTTCGTCAAAATCCCTTTTATATTGAACATTTTTCAATGACAATTTGTACAAGGAAGGAAATGTATAAATTCACATTAACAACTATATGTTTTTATCCAAATGTCTACATTAATGATGCAAGCTACAATACCAAACAGAGAGCAAAGCCTTTCATTCAGTGTTCTAGAATTAACTTGATTTGTCACTTTCGAAAAAATGCTTTCATCAAAACACAGGTCAATAATAAGTACAAACATTAAAAAGTGTTTCAAAGTATCCATGCTCAAGGATGCTTCGAGCAGTGACTGGATTTAGGTCCAGGGACATGATAGTCCTCATCATCAGGCCACAGTGTGCATAACCTAATTAGGGCATCATAGGAATCATTCCCTTAAGACTGTCTTTCTTCTCTATAAAGGAAGGAGAGTTTCAGGCAATTCATAAAGTCAAACTTTGAGGAATGAAGTTTCTGTTGCCTTCATTGTCTCACAGACTATGGGACAAATTGGTCTCAAATACCGTATCGGAACCTTCTCGTTCTTATCTCTCCATGTAAGTTGATTTAAAATTGCCGGGTGTCATGACAGGGCACTGCATTGCTACTTAGGGAGAACTCTATACTTAGTGTACAGCTAATGTACTAGCCAGGAGGCTAGTACAGTGGCAACTGGTTTCTAGAAACCAGGAGATAGGCTATGAGCCTTGACCAAATCTTTCCAAATTTTTCAGGAGCTAGCCCGGGGACTGAGGTAGGCTAGGCATTGGGTGCCCTTCCAATATGTGATTTACCGAAAGTCTGCTATCTACCAATCTATGACAGTGATCTGCTATTTATGGCATGTGATCTACGAATGGATCATGTGGAGCAAAAACCATGAGAAATTTTTAAAAATATTCCTGAAATAATAGCCAGCTCTATAAATACTGCTTGTCAGTACATAGGAGCAGTGATATTTTTTGTTCTTTGTGAGTGAAGTAAGCCACGGCGGAGCAAAAATCACTTCGGTAGATCACACACTGGAATGAAAACAACTCGGGAGATCACACATTGGAAGAGCACCAAGCAATGTTACACATGATGGGGTGAATGTAGTTCGTTGGGACAGGCGTAAACTTTCTTATCACTTGTCAAATTGATTTTATTTATGGGGGATATTATTTATCTTGGTCTGAAATACGATATGAAGCTAGTTTTACGATTTAAGAACTATGATTTAGTGTTACCTTGTCAGGAGTCAAGCTTGTTGGGAATCAAACACTGGGTTGACTTGGTCTTAGGCTAAGCTCTAAGGATATGGCAGTCTAATGGGGCAGTTACGGGGGGGGGGGGGGGGGGGGGGGATAGCTCCCCGGTAGGTAAGGATAGGGATCCTAGGTTAGGTTAGGTGGGGAACCTTAGGTTTGATGGTGTTCCTGTGTTTGTTTCCCATTAAAAGTGTGGGTTTTCAGTCATAAATTTGAAATTTTACACCCAGTCTGTCCCAATAAATAACAAAGACTCCCTTCGGAATATTATAGGAATCTAATGTCTAGCTAAGGATAACCTGCAAACAAAAAGGTTGTGAGGTTATATAAATTGGCAAATCTTTACCCTTTAACCAATCTACAATAGAAATGAAGGACTTAAAGGGAGCAATTGAATTTAAGAAGAAACTAAAGACATTGCTTTTCACATGATCATATGATTTGGAAGATGCATCAATCAAAGAATGGTATAAGTTATAATGAAAATGTTTCGTTAGATGATTGATATGGACCCGCCCGAGAAGTAGTTCACTCGACTTCAGTGGAGGGTTGGATTTAAACCCAAAACAAGTAACAAGTAAGAACCATGTTCTTACGCAGTAATCTAGCCCTTCACATCCCACCAGACGAAAATTACTGCAGGCCACATTATTCTCATTTATATTATTACTTTGAAGTATTTTGAGTGCTACACGAATGTTTCAAGCCCTAACCAACTTTTAAAGTAGGATTTCATAAGTAATCTAACTACCAAAAATTAAAGGAATTGTAGTTTATCTAATCAGAAAGTTTGGAGATCGGAGGACGCATATACGCTCAAGTAAAGGACAGAATTTCAATAATTTCACAAAACCATGGAGATATCATCAGCCATTACTAGTCCACTGCAGAACAAAGGCCTCAGACATGTCCTTCCATTTGTGTTGGGAACGAGTGTCATTTTCGAAGAGAGCAGAATTTTTTCTATAGGAAAAACTAGTTTTTTTCCTAGGTTACATTGCCCTGTAATACAGTACAATAATACCCCCTTTCTGTTATTCTTATTGTCCATCTAATGTATGATAGCGGCCACCTATATGTATAATTACGGCTGACTTATAATACACGGGTAAGGGGGGTCGCAGGGGCCCCCATTAGGTAATTAGGGAAGAAACAAGACTTGTAGGTAAGGTTATGGGGGGGAGGGGGCAGCTTAGGTTAGATGATGTCCAATTTATGTGTACGCGCGACGAATTGGGAGCTGATAAACAAAGGCTCCTCCACCCATCGCCTGTCATTCTCATTATATAGCCTGGCTTAAAATACCACTACCTAACCTAAAAGTTACCTATACCATGTCCGTCGTTCTACAAACTATCCCCTAACTCATTACAATACATTACGGTACATATGAACATGACAACGAATCACACTCCCGTCATAAGCATAAACAAAATAATACTATAAAAATTCATTGACAAAACTAATGAATGAACGTAAAACTAAAATTACACAACGGGGGGGGGGGGGGGGGGTAATCACATGATCCTTTATGTCTAATCAAATACGTGAACCTTACATCATGTTTTATCCAAATTGGTTTACTTGTGATTTTTATGTATTTCTGATCATTGTTATTGGCAACAACCATTAATTTTCAGGGTTTTCCACTCGAATCACCCATAATTGAGTTAATAATTGACATTAGGGGATAAAACACTCATAAATGGCAGGTTTGTCGAAATAATCACGTTCAGAATCGGATAAATCTCGAGACAACCAGTTGTATAAATACACCAAAGAAATACACCTTCTTATACAATACATCAAAATATAAACATTACTGTCACAAGTGAAATTTATAGGACACCTAAAAATAGTTTTCAGCTCAATCTTCACACGGAGTCACTGACTTTAAAGTCTACTAGGCACTAAACTAATGTCATTGGTTCTCGGGTGAGTCAGAGTTGCCAAGGCACTGGAGTGCCAAACAGTGCTTATATGGATTATATTGCTTTCAAAGGCTAAGGCCAACTGCTTAAAACTAGCGGAAAATATAGCGAAAGCGTGCTAGTTTGGTCTCTCTCTCTCTCTCTCTCTCTCTCTCTCTCTCTCTCTTAGATGATAGATGAACTTATAAAATGGCTAAAAATTGTTTTAAATATCCAATCTCTCTCTCTCTCTCTCTCTCTCTCTCTCTCTCTCTCCTTAGATGAACTAATGGCTGAAAAAAAAATGTTTAAATATCCAATCTCTCTCTCTCTCTCTCTCTCTCTCTCTCTCTCTCTCGTGAAAACTGTTTCTCTTAGATGTTAGATGAACTTATAAAATGGCTGAAAAAATGTTTAAATATCCAATCTCTCTCTCTCTCTCTCTCTCTCTCTCTCTCTTAGATGAACTTATGGTTGAAAAAAGAAATGTTTAAATATCCAATCTCTCTCTCTCTCTCTCTCTCTCTCTCTCTCTCTCTCAGATGAACTAATGGTTGAAAAAAGAAATGTTTAAATATCCAACCTCTCTCTCTCTCTCTCTCTCTCTCTCTCTCTCTCTCTTCATAAAACAGTTTTTCTTAGATGTTAGATGAACTTATAAAATGGCTGAAAAAATGTTTAGATATCCGATCTCTCTCTCTCTCTCTCTCTCTCTCTCTCTCTCTCATGAAAACTGTTTCTCTTAGATGAACTTACAATATGACTGGAAAAAAAAATTTTACTGTAAATGTCCCATCTCTCTCTCTCTCTCTCTCTCTCTCTCTCTCTCTCTCTCAAAGGATGAAATGAAAACTGTTTCCCTTAGTGGATTTTGTTTAACAATAAAACGCCATCGGTAGAAATTTAAATGGCATTGAGTTCTCTTGCTTGAGGGTATGCTCTGAAACCATATCCTTTCTTATTTCTCTTCCTTTTTTAAGTTCATATATTAAAGATCGATTTTAATGTTGTTACTGTTCTTATCATATTTTATTTTGATTATTCATTACATCTCTTGTAGTTTATTTGTTTTATTTTTCCCTGTTGGAGCTCTTGGGCTAATGGCACCTGGCTTTTCCAATTAGGGTTGTAGTTTAGGTTGTGATAATAATAATAATAATAATAATAATAATAATAATAATAATAATAATAATAATAATAATAATAATAATAGTACTTTCAAAGGCTGGGGCAACTGCTTAAAACTAGCCAAAATATGGCGGTTTATGGGAATGTTTGGCAATGGAGAGCAGACATGCTAGCGAAAGCGTGCTAGTTTAATGATTCTCCTCTCTCTCTCTCTCATCTCTCCTCCTCCTCTCTCTCTCTCTCTCTCTCTCTCTCTCTCTCTCTCTCTAAGAATGAAATGAAAACTGTTTCTCTTAAATAATCCTAACATGAAAAAACAGTCAGTAAAAAATCGTGCCAATGAACTTAGAATATGAATGGATTTTCCGTTGGTCTGAATTCCTCTTCTTCCTAATCTTTCTAATAATCCCACTGTAGTGTAGGGTCGGCCGCTCGAGTAAACCTTTTCCATCTATTTCTATTCCTCGCATCTTTTTAACCAAGTCCCACCACACATATCATCTCCTTAACCACAGCCATCCATCTGATCTACTTTGTGTCTGGGTGTACCCTCAACCAAGAGAACTCTATTATTATTATTATTATTATTATTATTATTATTATTATTATTATTATTATTATTATTATTATTATTATTATTATTATTGTTGTTATTATTATGACCAGCAAAGCTACAACTCCAGTTGGAAAAGGAGGACGCTACAAGCCCAAGGGCTCCAAAGGGGAAAAATAGTCTAGTGAGGAAAGAAAACAAGGAAATAAATAAAAGACAAAAAAAATTAACAATGAAATATTCCATCTTATAACAGATTATCTAACAGTAATGATGATATATTTATAAATTTAATTTGCCTTGAAGATAGAAAATTAAGAATCTACACCTAATGTCCGTTTAAAAATAGAATTAATCATTAAATATAGAGTTTATTTTTTATTCTTCTTTTTTTTCAGAGACGCAGGAAGCAAGATTACCTGAAGTGAAAATGTACAGCCTGCAGAAGGGCCTATGGTCTACGCCCATGACCAACGTTTTCGTCCGCTACGATTTCCCAAAGCCATGGCAGTCCTACTCGGATATCACCATCTGTTATAGGATACGGTTTGCAAACATTTCTATGCTTCATGAAATCATTTTAATATATTTTTTTTTCATGACTTTTAATTTGATTTCGTTATTTAATCATTCATTTTTTATGCTACTTAAAATCAGCTTAATATCTAAATTTATCTTATAACTTTTAATCTAATTTAGTTATTTAATTATTCAGTTTTATGCTACTTAAAATCAGCTTAATATAATTTTTTCATGACTTAATATGATTTAGTTATTTAGTTATTCATTTTTTATGCTACTCAAAATCAGCTTAATATATTTTTCTTATAACTTTTAATTTGCTTTAGTTATTTAATTATTCATTTTTATGTTACTTAAAATGAGTTTAATATATATTTTATAACGTTTAATTTGCTTTAGTTATTTAATTATTAATTTTTATGCTACTTAAAATCAGCTTAATATAATTTTTTCATGACTTAATATGATTTAGTTATTTAGTTATTCATTATTTATGCTGCCTAAAATCAGCTTAATATAATTTTTTCATGACTTAATATGATTTCGTTATTTAATCATTCATTTTTTATGCTACTTAAAATCAGCTTAATATATATCTTATAACTTTTAATTTAATTTAGTTATTTAATTATTCATTTTTATGCTACTTAAAAATCAGCTTAATATATTTTTTTCCATGACTTTTAATTTGATTTAGTTATTTAATTATTAATTTTTATGCTGCTTAAAATCAGCTTAATATATTTTTTTATAACTTTTAATTTGATTTAGTTATTTAATTATTAATTTTTATGCTGCCTAAAATCAGCTTAATATAATTTTTTCATGACTTAATATGATTTAGTTATTTAATTATTCATTTTTTATGCTACTTAAAATCAGCTTAATATATTTTTTTATGACTTTTAATTTGATTTAGTTATTTAATTATTAATTTTTTATGCTACTTAAAATCAGCTTAATATATTTTTTATAACTTTTAATTTGCTTTAGTTATTTAATTATTAATTTTTTATGCTACTTAAAACCAGCTTAATATATATTTTATAACTTTTAATTTGCTTTAGTTATTTAATTATTAATTTTTTATGCTACTTAAAATCAGCTTAATATATATTTTATAACTTTTAATTTGCTTTAGTTATTTAATTATTATTTTTTTTATGCTACTTAAAATCAGCTTAATATATTTTTTATAACTTTTAATTTGCTTAGTTATTTAATTATTAATTTTTATGTTACTTAAAATAAGCTTCATATATATTCATCTATAACCTTTCCATTTGATTTATTTATCTAGTTATTGGTATCAAATTTTACTTCATTTACTTCAAATTTTATTTTCAGTCGATAACAGTTAAAGATGAGCTATATGATATTGAAATCAGCTTAATATATCTTAATATTTTTATTTCCATAGATTTTAAGTTGATATATCTGAATATTTATTTATCCAATTTTACTCCATTTACTCAAAATTTTATTTTCAGTTGATAACAGTTTATTATTATTATTATTATTATTATTATTATTATTATTATTATTATTATTATTATTATTATTATTATTATTATTATTAGCCAAGCTACAACCTTTAGTTGGAAAAGCAAGACGCTATAAGCCCAGGGGCTCCAACAGGGAAAAATACCCCAGTGAGGAAAGGAAATAAGGAAATAAATAAATGATGAGAATAAATTAACACTATCATTCTAAAAACAGTAACAGCGTCAAAACAGATATATCCTATATAAACTATTACCGTCAAAAAAAAAAAAAAAAAAAAAAAAAAAGAAAGAAAGAAAGAAAGAATAATATTGAAATCAGCTTAATATTTTTACATTTCAAATCCATAGCTATCAATTTGATTTTCTATCTATTTTTACTTCATTGACTTTAAATTATATTTCTAGTTGATAACAATTTGAGTTGATTATCTACTACTGAAATCAGCTTAATATTTTTCTTTATTTTCATAGTTTTTAATTAGATTTTTTATTTAATTTTTTATTTATCTATTTTTACTTCATTTACTTTAACTTACATTTCCAGTTGATAACAGATTGAGTTGAGCGTATAATACTGAAATCAGCTTAATATATTTTTTTCTCTCCATAAATTTTAATTTGACTTTTTTATCTAATTATTCATTTATAAATTTTTACTTCATTTACTTTAAATTTAATTTTCAGTTTGAATTGATTAAACGATATTGAAATCAGCTTAATAAAAGCTTCCGTATTTTTTATTTTCTTCCCCATAGTTTTTAATTTGACTTATTACTAATTTATCAAATTTATAAAATTTTTCTTCATTTACTTATTTATCTTAAATGCAACTTTACATTCTATTTTCTGTCAAAAATAGTCTTAGTTCATCACGATGAAATCCCTCTCTAGCGGATAATGCTACCATTAATTATCACGGGGCAAACTGTAAGCATTACTAATGGGTATTTGCAGCGTCCATTAGGCATTTAACTATAACACCTTGGCACTTGAACGGTCTCCCAAGACCTAGCGCCGAGCCGTTTGGTTCAGATTCTATAAAGCAAAAAAAAAAAAAAAAAAAAGTTAAACGAAATTTAGCTATTAGTTATTGACTTGTCTATTTGCTTCTTCTATCTATTTTCTTATTGTTTATTTATTTATTTTTAGTTGTTTATTTTCAATGAAGGCACTTATTTTACTTTTGAGTTGATCAAAGTTTTCCTTTTGAGTTGATCAAAGTTTTCCTTTCGAGTTGATCAAAGTTTTCCTTTTGATTTGATCAAAATTTTCCTTTCGAGTTGATCAAAGTTTTCCTTTTGAGTTGATCAAAATTTTCCTTTTGAGTTGATCAAAATTTTCCTTTCGAGTTGATCAAAGTTTTCCTTTTGAGTTGATCAAAATTTTCCTTTTGAGTTGATCAAAATTTTCCTTTTGAGTTGATCAAAGTTTTCCTTTTGAGTTGATCAAAATTTTCCTTTTGAGTTGATCAAAGTTTTCCTTTAGAGTTGATCAAAGGTTTCCTTTGGAGTTGATCAAAAATTTGCATTTGAGTTGATAAAAATTTTCCTTTGAGTTGATCAAAGTTTTCCTTTCGAGTTGATCAAAGGTTTCCCTTTGAGTTGATCAAAAATTTGCATTTGAGTTGATAAAAATTTTCCTTTGAGTTGATCAAAGTTTTCCTTTCGAGTTGATCAAAGGTTTCCTTTTGAGTTGATCAAAGTTTTCCTTTTGAGTTGATCAAAATTTTCCTTTTGAGTTGATCAAAGTTTTCCTTTCGAGTTGATCAAAGGTTTCCTTTTGAGTTGATCAAAGATTTCCTTTTGAGTTGATCAAAATTTTCCTTTTGAGTTGATCAAAGTTTTCCTTTAGAGTTGATCAAAGGTTTCCTTTGGAGTTGATCAAAAATTTGCATTTGAGTTGATAAAAATTTTCCTTTGAGTTGATCAAAGTTTTCCTTTCGAGTTGATCAAAGGTTTCCTTTTGAGTTGATCAAAGTTTTCCTTTTGAGTTGATCAAAGATTTCCTTTTGAGTTGATCAAAGTTTTCCTTTAGAGTTGATCAAAGGTTTCCTTTTGAGTTGATCAAAGTTTTCCTTTTGAGTTGATCAAAGATTTCCTTTTGAGTTGATCAAAGTTTTCCTTTAGAGTTGATCAAAGGTTTCCTTTGGAGTTGATCAAAAATTTGCATTTGAGTTGATAAAAATTTTCCTTTGAGTTGATCAAAGTTTTCCTTTCGAGTTGATCAAAGGTTTCCCTTTGAGTTGATCAAAAATTTGCATTTGAGTTGATAAAAATTTTCCTTTGAGTTGATCAAAGTTTTCCTTTCGAGTTGATCAAAGGTTTCCTTTTGAGTTGATCAAAGTTTTCCTTTTGAGTTGATCAAAGATTTCCTTTTGAGTTGATCAAAGTTTTCCTTTAGAGTTGATCAAAGGTTTCCTTTGGAGTTGATCAAAAATTTGCATTTGAGTTGATAAAAATTTTCCTTTGAGTTGATCAAAGTTTTCCTTTCGAGTTGATCAAAGGTTTCCCTTTGAGTTGATCAAAAATTTGCATTTGAGTTGATAAAAATTTTCCTATGAGTTGATCAAAGTTTTCCTTTTGAGTTGATCAAAGTTTTCCTTTTGAGTTGATGAAAATTTTCCTTTAGAGTTCATCAAAGTTTTCTATTTGAGTTGATCAAAGGTTTCCTTTTGAGTTGATTAAAAATTTGCCATTGAGTTGATAGAAATTTTCCTTTGAGTTGATCAAAGTTTTCCTTTCGAGTTGATCAAAGGTTTCCCTTTGAGTTGATCAAAAATTTGCATTTGAGTTGATGAAAATTTTCCTTTAGAGTTCATCAAAGTTTTCCATTTGAGTTGATCAAAGGTTTCCTTTTGAGTTGATTAAAAATTTGCCATTGAGTTGATAGAAATTTTCCTTTGAGTTGATCAACATGTTCCTTTTGAGTTGATAAAAATTTTCGTTTAGAGCTGATATTTTTTTTTTTTAGTTGCTGAAAAATTCCTTTAGAGTTGATAAACAATTTGCCTTTTGAGTTTATGGAAATTTATCTTTCTGAGTGAATAAATTTTTTTCTTTAGAGTCGATAAAACTTCCCTTTCGAGTTGATAAAAATTTTCCTCTTGGGTTGATAAAAAAAATTTCTTTTGAGTTGGTAACAATTTCCCTTTTGAGTTTATAAGAAAATATCTTTTGAGTTGCTAGAAAATTTCCTTTTTTTATTTTATAAGAATTTATCTATTGAGTTGATAAGAATTTTCTTTTTGAGTTGATAAAATATTGCCTTTTTGGGTAGATGAAAAAAATTCTTTTGAATTTATACAAATTTTTATTTCAAGTTGATAAAAATTTCCAGTTGACTTGATGAAATCAACTTGAGCAATTGTTTCAGTTTTGATATTCAATTCAATCTACCTTCCCAATTTTTTTTTTCTATTCGGAATTAAGTTAATTGAGTTTGAAAAAAAAAATAAAATTTACACACAGTAGGCTATAAAACCATCATATTTCTTTCATACAGAATTCATCATTTTGATATAAAAAAGGTAAAATAAAATACACCAACATATTGATATAAAAAAGTAAAAAATGGACATTTAAAACAAAATTCTTTGTAACTTAATTAACCGGAGTTTTCCCCAACAGGGTGGAGCGATTTTCCGAATACACTATCCATCTGTCGTACGCACTAAGTCATCAAAACGCCAATGAGATATTATTTTGTAAGTAGGCCTACGCGATGAAAAATTGCTTTTGTGAATAATGACATAGAATGCAGCGAGTTAGTTGACTTTTCTTCATATAAATATTCTAATTTCCTTTATTCCTGTTGGCAACTGTTATATGTTTTACCGTTATAGTAAATTATATAAATCCATTAATAATTTTCCGTTACGAATTACGTCACGTTTTTTGTTGCAGACAATATGGCTACAGAATTGTACACTTACCTCCATGACCTGAAGCAAACGCTGAACGTTAAAGGGCCTTTGGAAATGTATCCTGAGACGTGGAACCATTTCTGCCATCGACTTAGCCGGTTGGACCATAAAATATATTGGCAGGGACAGGTAATAAGACACATATGAAAATGGAGAAGCATTTCTTTATGTTAGGAATAACTTAGAAAAACAGGAAAAATATCTTTAGAAGATTTACAATTTTCATACAAGTCCACGTGAGACAATGACTTGCTAAGCTTGTTTTGTTGGTTCTATAACTCTAAATGGAAAAGCAGGATGCTATAAGCCCAGGGGCTCCAACAGGGAAAATAGCCCTGTGAGGAAAGGAAATAAGGAAAAACTACAAGAAAAGTTTAAGAACAATAATATTAAAATAAATCTTTCATATATAAACTATAAAAACATGAAAATAGCAAGAGGATAAAAACTTCAAAATAACGAAAGGTAGAAAAACTAGATAGAATAGTGTGCCCGAGTGTACCCTCAAGCAAGATCTCTAATCCAAGACAGCGGAGGACCATGGCACAGAAGCTATGTCACTACCCAAGACTAGAGAACAATGGTTTGATTTTGGAGTGCCCTTCTCTTAGAAGAGCTGCTTAGCATAGCTAGAGTGTCCTTTCTACCCTCACCAAGAGGAAAACAGCTATTCTAATCTAATACATTTTTTTTTTCAAACTCATAGAAACCCACGGTAGAAACCGTAGCGCTGAATAGACTCATTGGTCCCAACACCTGGTAATATGACCTAAATTAAGTAAAGCAAACTATGAATCGATGTAGAGCTATATTGCAGTCTCGGCAAAAAAAAAAAAAAAATAATAATAATGATATTTGCGTGAGTGCTGTTAATATGAGAATCATTACATAGGTCTAATTCTTTCTTTACATATTATTATTATTATTATTATTATTATTATTATTATTATTATTATTATTAGCTAAACTAAAACCCTTGTTAAAAAAAAACAAGATGCTATAAGACCAAGGGCTCCAACAAGGAAAAATATAGCCCAGTGAGTCAAGGAAATGAAGAAATAAACTAGAATTCAGTAATGTTACAAAAGCTCTGTATCATTTGTCTTTAGATTATTTGTTTTCATAAAACAATAGATTGCTTTCGTTTGTCTAGACTCAGTTGCAGTTTTCTAAAAGATTCATTTGGTTTGCTTTCAGTTGGAAATTAGCTACAGAGCCAAGTTCCTGAATACTTAGAACTCTAAAAACAAAGCTAATTTAAGCTATAAACTTCATATGTAGATTATTCCTGAAATTGCTTTCTATGATAATTTAAACCCAAAACTTAATCACAATGAATGCAAATTACTGCTCGCAAAATGCTTTTGTCAGAGAGAGAGAGAGAGAGAGAGAGAGAGAGAGAGAGAGAGAGAGAGAGAGAGAGAGAGAGAGAGAGATTATAGTAATAGTTATAGTAAATGCACAATAATCAAAATGAAACTCACATTTATTTTTCTTCTAATGTTACGAGTTATTTTCAGCTTAGGATCAAGGTTATCATCTATTGTAAAATTACCATATATTTATAGCCTTGGATACAGTAACAAATAAACAAAAAGAGCACACCCACACACACATGAGGTTCCCTCCCACACACACACACACACACACACACACACACACACACACACACACACACACACACATATATATATATATATATATATATATATATATATATATATATATATATATATATATATATATATATATATATATATATATATATATATATATATATGATTGTTATAAAATATGTCTGCGTTATATTTCAAATACCTCCTAGGCTATATTAATATTCCGAAGTAAAAGTAATCTTTTAACTAGTTAAACCTTAAGGACAAGGACATCTTTTTAATATACCAGACAAACAAACAGACGCATAAATGTGAAATACAATCTCTGCCAAACATTTTACCTACGAATATACAAAGCCCACACAAAACTGTTCCGAGGGACAGCAGTTTAAACTTCACATTCACGAAAGAAACTTCTTAGCTGAACTTCCTTGTTTTGCTTCCATTTTTAGAACCAGTGTTTAATGAGTTAGAATAATGTCTTGTCGGTCTTCTGCTGAGTGCAGTAGGGATTGCCAAGAATCAGAATAATGTCAAGGCACCAACCTTTAAATACCATGTGCTGCTCTTTGATCGACGCTGGGGTGTGTGGAGAATGAGTTTAAAGATTTAGTCAAGTTTTCTCTACGATTGGGGATTATGGAAGAAATCATAATGTATACAATCTGAAATATTGACAAATATGGCGATAGGCATGCAGATAAGATGAATATTGGTGTAGGAATCCTTATTGTATTTATATATGTGTTTATAAATGTCTTTGTGTTTATTCATACACGCATATATATATATATATATATATATATATATATATATATATATATATATATATATATATATATATATAGGCTATATATAAATATACACACACACACATATATATATATATATATATATATATATATATATATATATATATATATATATAATATATAATATATAATATAATATATATGGTGTGTGTAGGACTATGCATTATTTCACAATGATAGGCCTACACTCTCATAGTTTTTAGGGCAAAATTAATAATCAGGTTTTATAACAATTGTGCTCGAATAGTCAATACAATGATTGCAACATCTCCAAGATTATATTTTACCCAATTCAGAGAAACAGAAGACATTATTATTTGGTTTCTGTCAGCAGACACACGTAAAAAATATTTTTTTTTCTTTTTGCTCTACAGTTTTATGGCAGTGCGCAGGTGTTTCCCAACAAGGAATATCTCTTCAACGGAACACTTATTATTGGACAAGAACAAGACAGTTTAGGAGGGACTTTTGCTTCATCTCAGGTATTTATCTAACATCATCTTAATCTTCTGGCATCCACGGGATGCATTTTTATGAGTCTAAGCCATTCCCATCATTCATTTTCTTCATCTTTTGACCCTACGCGCTCCTTCAAAGGTTGGCCGTCATATTCTCAGCAAGTTCTTTAGGATGAGGTTGTTATTCTTATATCCTACTCCTAATTAGTTTTAACCCAATGCAGTTGTCCAACTACCAGGTACATTATTCATAAATAAATTGAACAGAGGTCAATTGTATACAACGGAAATGTCATTAAGAAATTCAGTTTTGAAAATCAACCTGAGATATTTTCATCGACTCATATATACGTATGTAGGCCTATGTATGTGCTCTTGACAATATATATATATATATATATATATATATATATATATATATATATATATATATATATATATATATATATATATATATATATATATATATAGTTCAGTGCTTACATGGCAAACTTATTAATTTTGCTTCGATCCATTCCCTCTATTGTCCTTTATGTAAAGTTTAGTTTTCTCCCGTTATTTTAAGTCCATTTTCTCCCCCT
>NC_090731.1:11309930-11324930 GCF_036898095.1 Palaemon carinicauda
ACCCTTTATGGATGCGTGCAGTAGCACCCCGTGGAAGATTTGGTTGGGAATTACGGATGAAATGCACGAAGGCGTTTGGATTGATCTCAATGGAGACAAGCCTGTGGAGTTTGAGAACTTTGTGTCCCCTTATCCTTACGGAGGAAGATCCGACAACTGCGCAGCTCTTCTCCCCGATGGGACGTGGGGAGATGCCAAGTGTAGTTTAAAAAAGTGTAGCGCTTGTCACGTTCAGCCATCAAAGTATTTGTATCTAAGAGGGCTATGTTTTGATAACGAGCACGAGACGCGTTTTAGAGTAGAAGGGTACATTGAAGGACGACCTCTTTTTAGGGGATACTATGATTTATTAGTAATGTGGAACCAGTCTCTTTCCCAGTGGTTGCTCACGAATACGGTCAACACGACGATAGCTTCTATGTCTCCTTCAGACTTGAATGACTACCCGCTAGGCCAAAACGAATGGACAATTAAAAGTTTGATATGCGGAACACACATTGGCGCTAAAGTTAACCTCAGCTTATCGCCCTGTATGCCAGACCACTTCATGTGTTATTCAGGAGAGTGCATCAAGCATCAGTATAGGTGTAACCTTCGCTTTGAATGTGAGGACGGTTCCGATGAAGATGACTGTGACGTGGTTCATCTTGAAAGCGGTTACAGAAGCCACCTCCCTCCACCAGGATTGGGTAACCTGCCTCTTCAACTGGCGTTGAATTTCACGCTCGCTAGGTTTGTGGCCATCGACATTATCAAGATGTCTATTTCAGTGGACTTTCAAGTCTCGATATCCTGGGAAGACAACCGACTTAGTTTTAGTCATCTCGAAAGCACCAAAAATAAAGCTATACTGACTAGAGGGGATGTCAGCAAGATATGGATTCCCCGTTACCGACTACTGAGTGTTGAAGGAGGCTTGGTTCAGCTTCTAGAACAAGAGGTACTGGTTAACTCAGCAAATAACCCAAGACTTCCTGATTTCAATGCTGTTAAAATGGGTAAGTTAGAAGATGGTGCAAAGATTTTTTCTTTTGGGGGGGATGCCTTAAGTCAATTGCAATGGTTTTTAAATTATTTTTCTACTGAAAACTGAATTTTGATAGTGGCACATGTAATTAGAAAAAGAATAGAAATACCATCCATTAGCATAACAGTTGATTTAGATTTCTACATCAATAAACGTGTGTTGATTAAATTGCACATGATTTCAAGTCTAAAAACACAATCTGGATTTATCAATTGGACTTCTTTTTTATTATTTAAAATTTTATAACAAATATTCTGTTCTTGCAGATTTAATGTACCCAGGAGCTGAAAATCAACTCATCTTGATAGAAGAATATACAGCCAACTTTGCCTGTTCCCTTCAATTCTATGCATTCCCTTTTGATGTTCAAGTTTGTAGCATCTCCTTGCGCCTTCCATCAAGCTACGAGGATTTTGTCGCAATATCAGACGAAAAAAGCCAAGTGTCATTTACTGGGCCACAAGAACTGGCCCTTTTCATGGTGGGTGAGGTGAGGAAAGGCCCTGACTGGGGAGATGGCCACGCTCACATTGAGTTCGTATTAAAATGTCATGGCAGTAGCGTGGTCTTATCTTTCTTCTTACCGTGTTTGATGTTACTGTTAGTAAGCTGGGGATCACTGTTCATAAACTGGGATGCCTTTGCTCTCCGAGTTATGCTATCATTTGGAACGCTTCTTTTGTTTTACCTCCTACGCTTAACGCTGATAAGCAGCACGCCTGTGACGATGGCTGTAAAGTTCCTCGACGTGTGGGTTTTGATCACTGTGCTTATTCTGTTTGTCAACGTACTTGTCCACATCTTCCTACAAGATAATGATGTTGATGATTACTACAACAGAACAAAGCCCTTACTGATGAGGCCAGCAGGGGGAGCGGTGATGATTGCACGCGACTCTTCAAAATCGCAGATGAAACCTCTCCACTTGTATAGGATGATTATCCTTCCAGTTGCAGTGGTGACGTTCAATATAATCTTTTGGGCAATGCTGTTTATCCTGAGGTGATTTTGTGTTGTGTTCTTTGTAAGGTAGCCTACCATACAAATAAAACTTAAAATTCCCTGGCATTGATAGAATATAAGATCTATATTACTGGTCACATTGTGCGATATCTACAGTTGAAGGTACACCTGGGAAATGGTCCTTTCTTATCTTTATGCCAACACTTTGCTATGATTAACAGAGTATATGATGCATATCATATTTCTTAATACATCTTTCATAAACTACCCTGGGGCAAAAATCCTAAAATTCTTTACCAATCTTCTCTGTGAAATGCAGTGCGATTATTATATTAGATATTGAACCAAGAGCTGAGGAAAATTATGCCATTAAATATACTACTGTAGTTACAAACTAATATATATATTTTTTTTTTCGTATTAACCCTTTCCTTTTTGTACAACACTGAACTTGCCAAACTTGATTGTAATGTGTGATAGATAACTTTGAGCCTTACCCTTACACAAGTGGCGCCTGGAGTAGGAATACCTCTAACATCCACCACGCCAATAAGATGAATGACGAGTGGAATTAAGTTTGAGCACCTTATTTGCAAACAGACTTATATATCCGAGATGCAAAAGGACGAGAACGAGCACTGTTTTATAAGGATAACAACGAACACTGGATATCGGCACATGCGCAAAGAACATGAGGAAAAATATTGGCTAAAAGATGTGGAATAAGTTGACAACTGTGCGAGTGTGTAAGATTAAACGGACGATGAAGTCTGGGTAAACTGGTAACCTACTAGATGCTAATGAGTTTCTCGTATTGATTTACAAGTTCACAGGAAAATTTATCTGTTTATTGGTTTTCCATAGCTGAAAAATCATTTAGCAAACAGAAAAAGTCTTTGTGTAATAACTATAATTCTGTATCTATAGCCTAGATGCCTAAGAATCAAGTGTTGAAAAACAACAAATATTTTATTCAATTTCTATTTTAAATTTCAACGAAGAACAGGATTCGGAAACACATTTTTTAAGCCGGTTGTATAGCAGTATTGATCACAACTTGGGATCTATACAAATTTATTGTTAACATTTTCTTTTCTGGAATGACAAAGACCCATTGTTTTTTTCTTTAGTTTTGAAGAGCCTCACACACATCCTTTATAAGTTTACAGGGTCTACTGTAACAACAGCAAGCCAATGTAATGTGCATTATTATTGTTAGAAAAAATGTAAAGATGCTGTGATATGTATAGTCTATGTCTAACAAAATGTTCCTTTAAAACACTGGAGATAGCATTTCTAACTCAGCCGCTCATTCAAATAGTACATGTTTAACTCTATTGAATAATGTTTGATTTGAATGTGTTTCACGTTTTGCTTTTATGACGCTAGCACTGTATACTATATATTTCACTCTAATCATTATAAAAACAAACATATCTTTTGTAGGTCTGGATGACTAACTATAAGGTTCAATGTTATATGTTTCCATCTGTTGTATATTTTAGTTTACTGCCTCCACAGACTGTCTCATAAAATGAAAACCTTTTGTTGCACTTTCTTGAAACCATTCTACTTTACCCTGGTTCGCACTTCCTTTCTTCCTCCTTGCTGTCCAGCTTCTTTATAACTTTTACTTCATAGAGTAACTGCAGGGTTTCCCCAAGATGCAATTGGGCGCTGAATGATCCTCACAGGACCCAACACATGGTTCACATTGATAAATCCAATACATTTGAATATCCTAAAGGAAATGTCTGCCTATATACTTTAGGATTAAGTCCTGAGTATCAGTACAAGTAGATATATTAATTTACTAATGCAGTAATGATAAACAAATAGTTCCAGTTTACATTTTTTGAAAAATGTAACATGAAAGATGAAAACATTGGTAAATAGGCCTACTCTGAGTCATACATGTTAGATCGTTTTCCAGAGTAGAATCTGTTAGATAGGCTTACTTGACCTTTGTGGAAACAATAAAATATTTCACCATGATACAAAGCTTCTTGGGTGAATGAAAAACAAAATAGACCTTACAAGAACCTGCAATTGACCATGAGAGTAATAGTATATACTCAAGTGAGTAAAAAAAAAAAAAGTGAGGGTGAAAGAACCAAATGAGTGATTTAAAAGTGAATGAAATTCATCAAAAACTAGAAGAGTTGCCTGGTTTTCAGACTAGGCAGCAGGAAATATTCCAGTAACCAAAGAGATTTTTTGTTTTGTTTTACAGAAATTGCAGATTTAACATTTAATAGCTCCTTGACTATTCAGTTTCAACTATTCTCAAGTGTATCTCGCTGAACTACTGGTTAAATTCTGCTTGTTGCTAGTTAACTTGGACGAAAAAATGTTATTCACAAAATGTATTTCCGGTAATTCTGAGATATTGTGGTCTTCATGAAGTCAAGGGCTAACAACAGCAAACAATCTTAGGCTTTAATTATATTCTTCATGAAGTCAGTGGCTAACAGTTGCAATTAATCCTCGACTTTCAATGTGTCAGACGATAGTAGACCTAGACCTACCTTCAAATGATCCTGCAATACAATATTGTGTTCTTCATGAAGTCCGTGGCTAACAGTTGCAATTAATTGTGGACTTTCAACGTGTCAGACGATAGTAGACCTAGGCCTACCTTCAAATGATCCTGCAATACAATATTGTGTTCTTTATGAAGTCCGTGGCTAACAGTTGCAATTAATTGTGGACTTTCAACGTGTCAGACGATAGTAGACCTAGGCCTACCTCCAAATGATCCTGCAATACAATATTGTGTTCTTTATGAAGTCCGTGGCTAACAGTTGCAATTAACTGTGGACTTTCAATGTGTCAGACGATAGTAGACCTAGGCCTACCTTCAAATGATCCTGCAATACAATATTGTGTTCTTTATGAAGTTAGAGGCTAACACCTACAGACAATCATGGATGACAACTTAGTTCTTTGAACATCAAGTAAGTGGCCAATGGATGTTTTTTTTTTTTTTTTTTTTTTTTTTTTTTTTTTTTTTTTTGAGGAAGGTGACAAGAGAATACATTCTCCAATGTATCTGGTGTGGTATGTCAATAAATCACATAAATGTGCATTATGACTCATCTGGTTTATCTTTTCCTAACTACTCTCAACTTATGAGGTTAGTTATTCATTTGTATTGATAGTGAAGAGCTATGTAAGATTTCTTAAACATTTAAATGTTTAATCAAAGCGTATTAAGTGGCCGTTAATTCAGAGCTTCAAACAATAGCACAAAATCATGTTCGCTTCCAACATTCTTTTCATAGTAAAAATTAAAACATTATTTTATACAAGTGACGATTTAAGTATGGGAAACCATTTTTGATAAGTACCATGTATATCGAAACACTTATTAGGCTGAAAATATGAATAAGGTTTAAGAAATACGGTACATTTAAATATTAGGCCTAATAATAAATTCTGACTAATAAAATTTGCTTTATAATGAGCCACTTACCAAAAACGATTTGAGGAGATCTCTGGATTTGCTAAGAGATATCATAATTTCTAGGACGATGAAGAATCATCTCTTTAAATATATATGATAGAGAATAGCTAATCTACAGTAAAACTAAGCCTCGTTACAAAGATGTAACTGTAGTCATTTATTTTAATGAGGCGCATTTGCACCGACTCGCAGCGGTGCCCTTTTAGCTCGGAAAAGTTTCCTGATCGCTGAATGGTTAGAATTATCTTGTCCAACCAATCAACGATCAGGAAATTTTTCCGAGCAATTAATGGCAACCCTGCGAGTCTGTGTAATTCTGCCTTACTAATAAGAATTGACTATAGTCTCTGATAATTCTCAGCATTACTTACTTTGATGGCTGCTTTTCCGGTCCCATACAGCAGAGGAACCCCACTCTCTACAGGACCTCCACTGTCGTTTTGCCTTATTCGTTCAGAGTATTTAACGATTCATATCTCATATTCTTCATTTACTGTTAAATCGTCACTGTCAAAAGACCCATGAAATAAGAAAGTCTTCAGTTTCCTCTTGAAAGCCTTAATGTCTTCAATCATTCGAATGTTTCGTGGGACCTTATTATAGAGTCTCGGGGCCTCATATTTAAAGGCTCTAGAGCCTAAAGTAGACATAAATCTAGGTTCCAACAGTTTGAAGCCATCTGTAACTATTCTCGTGTCGACACGATTTGTTGGCTGCGCAATATGTAGCAATTCTCTAAGTATTTTGGACGCCCGGTTCTGATAACTTGGTGGGTCATTGTACATATTTTAAATTCAATCCTCGCTTTAATCGGCAGCCAGTGTAAATCAATTAGTAAAGGGGGTGATCCTTTTATCAGTCTTGCTCCTTTGTTTAATATGTTTTGTAATTTCTTAAGTTGCACTTTTGGTAAATTGTAATAGAGTTGCAATAGTCAATCCTGGTAATAACACGATTTATCACAAGTTTCTTTATAGAATTTTCGTCTAGATACTTTTTTATAAACGCAATATTTCTTAGATGATAACCAGCAGTTTTATTACAATATTTATTTGGGCATTTAGAGATAGGTTGCAGTCAAGAAATACACATAGATCTCGAACTTTACTAAGTAACAGCACCGAGTCATTATTTATGTTCATTTGAATATCACCCAACTTTCTCACGCTGTTTCTCTTGCCCACCACCATGAATTTAGTTTTATTTTCATTTAATTTTAGTTGTTTAAATATCATCCATTCTCTAACACTATCAAGGATTCGGTTTAGAGTTGCAGTAGTGTCATCTATATCATTTATGGAGAAGTAAAATTGTGTGTCATCTGCAAATAGTTTAAACTTCACGCCATGCCTTTGTAGTATTTTCGATAGATGCAGAATAAGATTGGGCCAAGTACACTCCCCTGGGGTACCGCTCTGTTTAAGGGTTCATATGATGAATAAGAGTTTCCAATTTGTACACAGTAGTTTCTACCAACTAAGTAGTCTTTTAGGTATTCGAAGGCTTGATATTCAACGCCGATGGACCGTAGATCATTTAGTAGCAGTTCATACACAACTGTATCAAAAGCAGCACTGAGATCGAGCAGAATTAAGATACCACGTTTTTTTTTTTTTTTTCATTTCTAGCATATCATTTACAACAGAGCAGATGGCTGTCTCCGTAGAGTATAGTTTTCTGTAAGCAGATTGGTTGTCAGCCAAAGCTTCTATTACTTCTAAGTGGCTGACTAGTTGTTCAAGAATTACACATTCAAGCACTTTTGAGATAAAGGATAGATTTGAAATAGGTCTATATGAGCTTAATTCCTGGTAGTTCAGTGCATTTTTCAGAACTGGTGTGACTATAGCCATTTTCTCAGATTTAGTGTGCCCGAGTGTACGCTCAAGCAAGATTATGAGACTGCAAACTTGAAAATTAATGAGGGGATACTGAAAACAGTATATTTTTGCATAGATTAAATCATGGAAGCATGAAAAGGCAGAAACAGAGCCAAAAAAAAAAAAAAAAAAAAAGGATTAAAACGCATAGGGTGCAAATAACGCTGATTCAGCTCCTAGAGGAGATTGTGACTTGGACTGCTCTGTTCTGTGACTTGAAGCCACATGATTTCAGGTGTAACTTTTTTCTTGAGGAAAAATGCATTCTTTTTACCAGCTGCTTTTTGCCTCCTAAATCAATTTATAAATATTGGATCATTCAGTATAACAAAATTTATGGGCCATTTTGATCCAGTGCATATGCTCACTTGAAAAACATGTGGCTTGAAGGCCTGTCATGAATATCATAGGCAAAGGACAGTGAAAATGCCCTAGCAATTCAATACCCGAGATTCTGACCATATATCAATATGATCAGCATCCAAGAGCCTTTTCTACTCAAGCTGGGACCAGGGAGGGCCAGGCAATGACTCAGCAGGTAGACCCATAGGCTTCCTCCAAAACCCACATCCTTAGCACACAAGGATGGTGAGGTTTCAGACACTACAAGAATCTGTCACCAAGTACTGTAGTGATAATTACTAAACTCTTCCAAGTTCCCTGCAATTGTGTTTATTCTGTTGAAAAGGTTCAGGTATAGTTCCTTCCTTAGAAACTTCCGTTTAATCCAGTTTATTTGCTTCCTGTTGTTTCTCAAATTCACCATTGTTTGTCAAACTCCATCTTTTGGTATCCTACAAATGCTCAAACTCCCAACATAGATTTTTTTTTCTTTTTTTTTTTTTAATGTTCTCTCGTACCTTTTAAGACAAATACTGTACTTGTCCCCCATTGAACTCACGAATAAAAGGCTTGATCCTTAGCTACTTCTAATTCCAGTAACACTTTCATTGTTGTGACAAAAACAATTTAAAGTCTGATGGAAAACCACGTTAATTTTTCAAAATCTTTACTCTTTATTTACAAAATTGTAACGGCAACAAATTTTACAACACCACAACAAAAACACTGTAAGAAATCAAATTTCATCTACAGCCAAACAAACTTAAATAAGGTTGCTTCCAAGGTATGCAATCGTAATGCTCTGTGGCTATAGTACATTTCTTTTAGCGATGCATATTTGCACCGACTCGCGGCGGTGCCCTTTTAGCTCGGAAAAGTTTCCGGATCGCTGATTGGTTGGACAAGATAATTCTAACCAATCAGCGATCAGGAAACTTTTCCGAGCTAATAGGGCATCGCTGCGAGTCGGTGCAAATATGCATCGCTAAAAGAAATGGACTATAGTGTAATATAAGGGCTTCAATTTCAGGCACAAGGCAGCCTATATTGGAAAAGATAAGGGTTATTTGGTTTAATGAACAAGCAATTAAAGCAGTGGATCTAAGACTAGTTTAATTAAATCAATACTTGAAAGGGTCACATCGACACATGAGGACCAGTTCTTAATTCAGTTCGTTTATTCACTATCGAACATAATGAATGTAGAAATGAGGTAAATTCACAATATAAGTGAATCGTAACGTGCATTTTTATCTTAAAAATGGTTTAAGCTGAATCAGTTTCACTATATAAATACAATAACAACTCTTTACAATTCACATAAATGATATGTATGTCTAAATGAAATGTAGTATGTACAATGCTCTATTGCTATGTAGTCGATTTGCCTAAATCTTTTTCGTGATCACTAAAAATGTCAAACACACTTGAGGAATTTCAGGTCTGAATAAAATATGGGTTCCTTACTAAAAAAAAAAAATGTATTTGCATGGTTATGAAGTTTGTCGTATTCTGTATACATCAAACTTGATACACTTTAATTCTGTGCTCACACACTCACATTCTTAGAATTGGTGACCTTTCTTTCTGAAATCATATCCAAGTTCAGGTTCAGGGTTGAGGCATAGCTTATGCAACAGCCCCTCTATAACGTTTACATCGTTTCCAGAAGTCTAAAATTACTGCCAGATCTTTGCTCAGACAGCGTCTATAACGTTCACAACTCTACCAGAAGTTTTAAATTACCGCCAGATTTTTGCTCAGACAACATCTATAACGTTTACAACTCTTCCAGAAGTTTAAAATTACAGTCAGATCTTTGCTCAGACAGCGTCTGTAACGTTTACAAATCTACCAGAAGTTTTAAATTGCTGCCAGATTATTGCTCAGACAGCATCTATAACGTTTACATCGCTTCCAGAAGTTTAAAATTACAGCCAGATCTTTGCTCAGACAGCATCTATAACGTTTACAACGCTTCCAGAAGTCTAAAATTACAGCCAGATCTTTGCTCAGACAGCATCTATAACGTTTACAACTCTTCCAGAAGTTTAAAATTACAGTCAGATCTTTGCTCAGACAGCGTCTGTAACGTTTACAAATCTACCAGAAGTTTTAAATTGCTGCCAGATTATTGCTCAGACAGCATCTATAACGTTTACATCGCTTCCAGAAGTCTAAAATTATTGCCAGATCTTTGTTGAGGCAGCATCTATAACGTTTACAACTCTACCAGAAGTTTTAAATTACTGCCAGATTTTTGCTCAGACAACATCTATAACGTTTACAACTCTTCCAGAAGTTTAAAATTACAGTCAGATCTTTGCTCAGACAGCGTCTGTAACGTTTACAAATCTACCAGAAGTTTTAAATTGCTGCCAGATTATTGCTCAGACAGCATCTATAACGTTTACATCGCTTCCAGAAGTCTAAAATTATTGCCAGATCTTTGTTGAGGCAGCATCTATAACGTTTACAACTCTACCAGAAGTTTTAAATTACTGCCAGATTTTTGCTCAGACAACATCTATAACGTTTACAACTCTTCCAGAAGTTTAAAATTACAGTCAGATCTTTGCTCAGACAGCGTCTGTAACGTTTACAAATCTACCAGAAGTTTTAAATTGCTACCAGATTATTGCTCAGACAACATCTATAACGTTTACAAATCTACCAGAAGTTTTAAATTGCTACCAGATTATTGCTCAGACAACATCTATAACGTTTACAACTCTACCAGAAGTTTAAAATTGCTGCCAGATTTTTTGCTCAGACAAAATCTATAACGTTTACATCGCTTCCAGAAGTTTAAAATTACAGCCAGATCTTTGCTCAGACAGCATCTATAACGTTCACAACTCTACCAGAAGTTTTAGATTACTGCCAGATTTTTGCTTAGACACCTGTAAACATGTACCGTAAGCCAGAGTTAATTTTACATGAAACATAAAGTGTAGAACTACTAATGTTTGTTACATAAAAACAAAATTTGCAATAAACCTCTATAATTTATCTTTCTATTATACTGTTTTGCCTTTTCCTCCATATCAGGTTTAATATTTCTTTTTTTTTTCTTTTCTAAATTTCTTTCAATGAATAAAAATGATCCTATCATTTTCTTTAGGTCTTCCTCGTAGGGTTGTTGAAGCTCAACCAATAGAGAATTGTAATTTACAATAGCTATACTGGCTGGGCTTGTGATAGACAATATCAATGATCTAAGTTCTACTAATTAAACATGGTTTTTACCTCTAGTCGTTGTGTAACTAAACCACCTGGCATTTATTGTTTTATCATTAATTTTTTTAAAATGGCTGTGCATGAAAATCCAGAGGTAAAAGTGTAGGCCTATTATCAATAAATGAATTTTTACAGGTGTATTTTGAATGCTAACATATCAGAAATGATTATGTAATCACTAAATTACAGTATACAGCAATCCTATGAAGTTATTAGTATAATTTCTACAGAAGAGGAGAGGAGTTATAATTGCTATGAATGGTGTCTAAACTAATGACTAAAGTAGAAGTGACGTCCCATACAAAATTCAATGTAAGAGAAAATTTCAAAAAGAAATAAAAAGAGAATATTTCAAATAGAAATAAAAAGATAAAACTTCAAATAGAAATAAAGCATCCTAATTAATATAAGTTCAAATCTTCTCTTACTCTCAGAGTCAACCCAAATAATTTCCGATGAGATTTTGTCTTGCTTCTTAGCTGTTTTCTTCGTTGTCCGATTCAGATTCTGAAGATGAATCAGAATCTGAGTCGGAATCAGAGCTTGATTCAAGTTCTTTGAGCTTTTCAAACTTGATTCTGAATAACTTTAAATCTAAGTCAGCTAAATGCTGTAAAAATCCATTATTTGGGCGGATTTCTCTACCTGCAAAAGAAGAATAAAATAAACTCTAAGAATATTCATCAATTTAGGTTCATACATTTTTTTTTTTATTAAATTTTCCAGTTTCAAACAGTTTGATATTGTCAATGAATTTTAAAATGAAAATAAAGTTCAAAAACGTATCTGAGGACAGAATTAACACTCACTTTCTCTCAAAAGAGTTAGAGCTTTAGCTGCTGTCATGTTTCGCTTCAACATGAGGAACGCTGCAACAATTGTTGCTGATCTAGACCTACCCTGGCGGCAGTGGACCAATACTGTGCCTATTGGGATAAAAAGAGAATTAAACTGGTTATATAATGGGACTTTTATGTTTCAATCCTAGAATTGATGAATAATAAAGTAACAGGAGTCTTTTTATAGTTTATATATGACATATCTGTTTTGGCGTTGTTAATAGTTTATTTAGACACATCTGTTTTGGCGTTGTTAATAGTTTATATATGACATCTGTTTTGGCGTTGTTACTGTTTTTAGAATGATTTATTGTTGATTTGTTCTCATTATTTATTTATTTCCTTATTTCCTTCCATCACTGGGCTACTTTTTCCTATTGGAGCCCTTGGGTTTATAGCATCTCGCTTTTCCAACTAGGGTTGTAGCTTGGCTAGTAATAATAATAATAATAATAATAATAATAATAATAATAATAATAATAATAATAATAATAAAAGTTTAACTCTAGAGATACGAGTGTTTAGGATTATTGATGGAACCCAATTGTTTATTTGATTTCTCATTATGATTTATTGATTAGTTTTATGATTAAAGGGAGTCTTAGCTTTTTCTATTCTGATATTTCCCTTTTGTAATTTTATAAGTACTATACAATATTTTCCTTAAAAGAACTTGTTTCAATGCATCTATAACTATTTATCCTATAAATATGTGTAAAACATTTTTAACAAAGGGTGTGTTAATAGTATCGTAGGAGAAAAATTAAACATGGTTTGATTATATTATTTAAAAAGTTAACAACACAATTGGAAGCAAAACTTCTTTTCAAATCTTTCACCTTGCGATAAAAAGAAAAAAAAGAAAAAAAAAACTGAACTATGATTTATGAGTTTCCTGGCCTAACTGCATGACCCTGCTTGGTCCAGTCAGTGTTTTATTGAATAACCATCAACAAATATCTTTATTATTCTGATTATACAACTCTGTTAGATCAAGAGAAATAATAATAAAACTCTGAGTAACTTGAAATATTTCATACTGTATTAATTTTCCTTCAATAAAGTCTAAATATTACTGATAAAAAATATTTAAATTTTTGGTAATTAATTTAACTTGGGGATTTTTTTTTTTTTATTATTTCATTTGGCCATGTTTTGAATATATTTTCCTGTTTGGGCTTAATCTAGTGACTCCCATCTCACTCTGTTGGACAAAAGCTTACTGTCTATTAAATTTCTTATCACTGATCTGTATATTAATCTCTGGACTGTTGTCCACTTAGTTCTTTGAGCATGTTGTAGGCCTATAAGATTTTTCATTACTCTGGCCATCTTTGCTCTCAGATCTCCCAAGACTGTAGGAACCTGTAAGTGGAGCTATTTATGCAGTTAATTCTAACAGTCACTTTTCTCCATCATGAGAATTAATACTACAGTCCACTGGAAATTCTTTTCCAGCTGTGATCAGATTACAAAATTACGGTGTTTAGATTTGTTACAAATGGTTTGCTGTTGAACGGGATAATGTGTCTCTTTTCATAGTTTATATATGGCAGATCTCTAACGGTGTTACTGATTTTAAAATATCTTATATTTATTATTCATTACTTTTCATATATAGCTTATTATTATTCTTTATCATGTTTCCTCACAGAGCAACTTTCCCTGTTGGAGCCCTAGGGATTATTATTATTATTATTATTATTATTATTATTATTATTATTATTATTATTATTATTATTATTATTATCATATTTCCTCAGCAATTTTCCCTGTTGGAACCCTAGGGCTTATACCATCCTGCTTTCCCAATTTTGGTTGTATCTAAGCTTCTACTATATACAGTATGTATGTGCGTGTGTCTGTATGTGTAATTGAAGCAAATCTAAAGGAACAAAAATTTTTTGTAAATCATATAAACTCTCTTGACATTCAACATGTCAAAATAAAAATAAACTAATAAATAAAACTTAATACGGGCATAGATGCAGCTAAATTCAAAAGAAACATTTTATACATAGTCTTGGGTCTTTGACTTTAAATACGTCTGTAAGTGTAATTGAAGCAAATCAAAAGGAAAAAAAAAATGTTGGAAATCATATAAACTCTCTTGACATTCAACATGCCAAAATAAAAATAAACTAATAAATGAAACTTAATATGGGCATAGATGCAGCTAAATTCAAAAGAAACATTTTATACATAGTCTTGGGTCTTTGACTTTAAATACGTCTGTAAGTGTAATTGAAGCAAATCAAAAGGAAAAAAAAAATGTTGGAAATCATATAAACTCTCTTGACATTCAACATGCCAAAATAAAAATAAACTAATAAATGAAACTTAATATGGGCATAGATGCAGCTAAATTCAAAAGAAACATTTTATACATAGTCTTGGGTCTTTGACTTTAAATACGTCTGTAAGTGTAATTGAAGCAAATCAAAAGGAACAAACATTTTTTGGAAATCATATAAACTCTCTTGACATTCAACATGTCAAAATAAAAATAAACAAATAAATGAAACATAATATGGGCATAGATGCAGCTAAATTCAAAAGAAACATTTTATACATAGTCTTGTATTTTTAAATACCCAACGTTTAACAATGGAAAGCTTATAACTGTAAAATAGATACGATACAGTCGATACTAAACACTTGTGGTCCGCCATATTGGCAAGAGCCAACATAACGTTTGCTTAATTTACACATACCAGCCAAACAATTGCAGATATAAACATATGCAGTGATACAATACAAGGTGCAATTACTAACCTCCAGAATTTATGGCTTCGTCGATGAAATCAACTGCCTTTTCGAAATGAACGGTGATATTAACGAACGGGAGATCCAAGAGGTCTAACCCTAGGTAAGTGATAGTAGGACTCTGAAGGTACGAAGGAAAAATTCCCAAGATTAGATCTAAAATGCCGTTCTATTTTTAGGGTTATTAATAAGAGAAATATCATACAAGGAGAATTTCAGCATTAGGCACAAAGCCCTAATGTTAGTTAATCTGTTTACATTCATGAAAGTCCACATTACATTCATAAAAACAGACAGATATCAGTAGTCTAAGTATTATCAATTTATTAAGTAGAAATACATAACACAAGTTATTACAAAACACTGCATAATAATTAATAAGATACATACCTTATAAAACTCTGGTCCTGTTTTTACACGGGCTGGTCCCGCCGTGTTGTCTGCGGCGTTTAGTATGTGGGTGATGCCATTGCGTAA
>NC_090731.1:11329930-11386418 GCF_036898095.1 Palaemon carinicauda
ATAGAGTAGGTGAATGTAAAAGGGAGCTAGTGAGGGTTGAAGAGCTGATAAAACCGGGGTAAAAAGTAAATATCAAGAAAGATTGAAAATGGCATATGACGAAGTGAAAGTAAGAGAAATTGGTAATTTAGAGGAGGAGTAGAAGTTAGTAAAAGAAAATTTTATTGGGATTGCAAGTGATGTGTGTGGCAAGAAGTTTGTTGGAGGCAGCATGAGGAAGGGCAGTGAATGGTGGAATGAAGTGAAGGTAAAAGTGGAAGAGAAAAAGAGGGCTTTTGAAGGATGGCTGCTGAGTAATATGTAGAGAAGAATGAAAGATACAGAGAGAAAAATGTGGAAGTAAAGCGCAAGGTAAGTGATGCAAAGAGGGCAGCTGACCTGAGGTGGGGTCAGGGATTGGGTCATTCATATGAAGAGAATAATTAATTTTGGAAAGAAGTGAAGAGAGTAAGGAAGGCTGGAAAGATGGAAATGGAAGGTTGTTAAAAGGAGAGGAGGCAAGAAAAAGATGGGCAGAATATTTTGAAAGTTTACTGAATGTTGAGGATAATAGGGAGGCAGATATAATTGCTGTTGCAGGTGTTGAGGTGCCGGTGATGGGAGATGAGAATGAGAGAGAGATTACAAGAGAGGAAGTGAGACGAGCACTAGATGAAACGAGAGTAGGAAAAGCATCTGGTATGGATGGTGTGAGAGCTGAGATGTTGAAGGAAGGGGCTGTGGCTGTACTTGAATGGTTGGTGACTGTTTAATAAGTGTTTTGTGTTGTCAATGGTACCAGTAGCTTGGGTTTGTGCATGTATTGTACCACTATATAAGGGTAAGGGAGATGTGCATGAGTGTTGTAATTCAAGGGGTATTAGTTTGTTGAGTGTGGTGGGAAAAGTGTATGGTAGAGTACTGATTAATAGGATTAAGATAAAACAGAGAATGCAATCTTAGAAGTATAGGGTGGTTTTAGAAGAGGTAGGGGTTGTATGAATCAGATTTTTACAGTTAGGCAGATATGCGAGAAATATTTAGCAAAAGGTAAGGAGGTGTATGTTGCGTTTATGGATCTGGAGAAAGCGTATGATAGAGTTGATAGGGAAGCATTGTGGAATGTGATGAGGTTATATGGAGTTGGTGGAAGGTTGTTGCAAGCAGTGAAAAGTTTCTACAAAGGTAATAAAGCATGTGTTAGGATAGGAAAAGTAGTGAGCGATTGGTTTCCTGGTGAGAGTGGGACTGAGACAGGGATGTGTGATGTCGCCGTGGTTGTTTAACTTGTATGTTGATGGAGTGGTGAAAGAGGTGAATGCTCGAGTGCTTGGACTTGGATTAAAACTGGTAGACGAGAATGACCATGAATGGGAGGTAAATCAGTTGTTGTTTGCGGATGATACTGTACTGGTTGCAGACACAGAAGAGAAGCTTGGCCGATTAGTGACGGAATTTGGAAGGGTGTGTGAGAGAAGGAAGTTGAGAGTTAATGTGGGTAAGAGTAAGGTTATGATATGTACAAGAAGGGAAGGTGGTGCGAGGTTGAATGTCATGTTGAATGGAGAGTTACTTGAGGAGGTGGATCAGTTAAGTACTTGGGGTCTGTTGTCACAACAAATGGTGGAGTGGATGCAGATGTACGTTAGAGAGTGAATGAAGGATGCAGAGTGTTGGGGGCAGTGAAAGGAGTGGTAAAAAATAGAGGGTTGGGCATGAATGTAAAGAGAGTTCTGTATGAGAAAGTGATTGTACCAACTGTGATGTATGGATCAGAGTTGTGGGGAATGAAAGTGACGGAGAGAGAGAAATTGAATGTGTTTGAGATGAAATGTCTAAGGAGTATGGCTGGTGTATCTCAAGTAGATAGGGTTAGGAACGAAGTAGTGAGGGTGAGAACGGGTGTAAGAAATGAGTTAGCAGCTAGAGTGGATATGAATGTGTTGAGGTGGTTTGGCCATGTTAAGAGAATGGAAAAGGGCTGTCTGCTAAAAAAGCTCTGGGTGATAGGAGGATAGATGTGAGAGAGGCAAGAGAGCGTGCTAGAAATAGGAATGAATGGTGAGCGATTGTGACGCAGTTCCGGTAGGCCCTGCTACTTCCGCTGGTGCCTTGGATGACCGCGGAGGTAGCAGCGGTAGGGGATTCAGTGTTATGAAGCTTCATCTGTGGTGGATAATGGGGGAGGGTGGGCTGTGGCACCCTAGCAGTACCAGCCGAACTCGGTTGAGTCCCATGTTAGGCTGGGAGGAACGTAGAGAGGAGAGGTCCCCTTTTCTGTTTCATTTGTTTGATGTTGGCTACCTCCCCAAAAAAATGGGGGAAGTGCCTTGGTATATGCATGTATGTATGTGTATATATGTATACTGTATATGTATATATATATATATATATATATATATATATATATATATATATATATATATATATATATATATATATATATATATATATATATATATATATATATATGAATAGAGAAATAATGAATAAACCATAATTGAGAAATAGACAAAAGAATATACAAAAATCAGTAACAACATTAAATAGGTAAGGCATAATTATGTAGACTATGAAACGAGACTTGTTTGTTCCTACAAAAAAACATTTGCTAGAAGTTTGAACTTATAAAGTTCCAATGATTCACATATCCGATTAGGAAAATAATTCCACAATCTGGTTGCAACTGGAATAAAGCTTTAGAATACCGTGTATTATGGTGGTGCCTTATGATGGAGAAGGCAAGACTAATATGATTAACTGCATACCTAGTACTACAGTACATACATCATGGTACAATCTGGAAGATCTCAATGCAATGGATGGTCAGGACAAAGGTCTCAGACATGTCAATTCTTGTCAGGGGTTTGGCCATTTTCCACCACCACGCTAGCTGTTGCGGATTGGGAATGGTGAGAGACTATTCCGATTGCTCATAGCAAACCAAACTCGTATGGGTGGCCCTGACTAGTACAGCTTTGCTGATCATTCCGATACGCAACCCCTTTCATCACGTTTAGGTATCCCCACTCAGAAATGGATTATATATATATATATATATATATATATATATATATATATATATATATATATATATATATATATATATATATATATATATATATATATATATATATATATATATATATATATATATATATACTGTATGTATATTATTCATATACAGTATATAAAAATATAAAGAGCGATATACTTATATGCATAATTCTTGTTTCTTTTTCACTTTACCATTCCATACTTAAGTCCTCAGTGTTTCTTATAATCATGTTTACATGTCAAGGCAAAAAGCTCTTACATACAGTACTCTATAAAAGTGTGTTCTGACTTATATCAGAATTAAATATTTTATATCAATTTGTATTTCATCAAATTACAGTATAACATACCCAAGTCTTTTAATAGAAGAGTGGCTTTGTTGAAGTCACTGAAGTCAATGGTTTGTTTTTGTGCAAGAACAAACTCGAGTTACTAAAAAGGATCTCCGTTATAACCCATGGACCTACCATATAATGCATTCAGTAATACCACTCCTTACATATGTTCAACATATGCCATTACGTCGCTCATTCCAAAGTATTAAATATGAATATTAAATCCGACCTTATGTCAGATGCACGGAAGACAACTTGGTGTCCATGTCAGCTCGCTTCATTCCAGGCAAGAGAAATGTGCTTGCAGACCCAGGTCGAAGAACGTGACTGTGCCTTACGTAAGCCATCTCCGTTCGATAAGGATACACAGTCTTCCAGTTTCCTTCTTATCATTACTAAATTGAAGTTGAAAAATTACTTAAGTCTCCAATCTTCAACCAATGTATTTGATACTGCTTATCAAGCTCATCCTTCATATCAATAATGACAGCTGATTATCATTATTCACTATTTTTTGGGCATAAAAGGAGAGAAACAGAGAAGGGAGAATAAATAAACATAAAAAAACTAAATATTTTCATAAAAAAACTGAAGAAAAGAAGGCAAGATATTTTTTTCCTTTAAATATAGAGTGCAGTAATTACAGGGTATTACTAATATTAATACCACTTATTTTTTTATACTTCATCAGTAAATAAAGTAATTGTGGTGCAGGGGAAAGACTCATGCCATGTGCAAGGAACACTTCAATCCACAAGCATGCAGAAAAACAAGACAAATGATGGTAACATGTCTTTATTGAGACAAAAATAATTTCCCTCACTACAGATGAAATATATCTTACATGCTTCTGTACCAATGATAAGCAAAGATCAAGACAAACTTATTCACTCCAGCATTCTCTATAAGGGCAGGAAGTACTCCCATAGATAAATTTTCCTTTGAAATTAAAAAAAAAAGGACAGTTAATGAGGATCATTCTAAGACTGCGAGCACACACCACAATCAATGACCAGCTTTTCAGCAATAGAAATTTTAGTACTGTGATTGCCACATCATGATTTCCACCTGTTCAAACGGGCAAACATCTAATGTCAATGGATTGCAGCTAACCTTTTCCAGAGAAGTGTTGATAATATTTGACAGACAATACATACACTATTCTGTACATGAATTTTTATTCTATCTCAAACACAAATCTCTTCTGTATCTTGAAAACAATCACCAAATGTAATCCATAAACTCTAACTCAACCATTTAGTCAAATTCATATACTGTATAACTTAAGAATTTTAAGTTTTTTATTTATCTTATTTTTTTTTTCTTTGTAAAATGCTAGTACAGTACTACACTGTAGTCACAAGTTGAATAATCATGTTTTCATTTCCTTTTTTTTTTTTTTTTTTGATTAACAACAACGTCATGGCACATCACAAATTATCAAAAAGAGTTGAAAGTAGACATTAAAGCTTTTTTTGTATAAAAAAAGGATTTACAGTAATTTAAGACATTTCACTTGTACAAGAAATAAGTTTTCAACATATACTGTACACTAAAGACTATTAAATAGTGTCCATCCATACACAAAGTACCGGTAATTCTTTTACAGCCAGTATTGCTTATTCAAAGATACACATCTGATACACAGAACTAGTTACAATACAGAACATACTTATATACAATAACATTTCCATAACACCAAGAAAATAAGAATTAAAAAATCCAATGCATTTTATGCTGTTGGGAGAGATTCAATGATTGGAAAATTAACGACCCAAACTGAAGTTATATAAAAACATCTGTATTCTAAGTTCTTCTCTCAGAAGACACAAGAGAACATAGAGAAAGATTGCGAACAGTTCTGAAGAAGTTGAAGGAACATAACATTAGAGTAAATAAGAGAAAATGTATTTTATAAGTTGATTCAGTGGAATACTTAGGTTTTGTAATTAATGGCAAAGGTATTCACAAAACTAAAGAAAAGATTAAAGATGTGCAATCAACAAATGTGCCAGAAAATGTTAAGGAATTACAATCATTTTTAGGTTTAGTAACATTTTATGGGAATTTCATTCAGAATTTGTCTACAATTACACATCCATTGTATAATTTGTTGAATAAGGGTGTATAATGGAAGTAGACAAAAGAATGTCAGGAATATTTTGAAAGAATCAAACAGGAAATATACATAATACATTCACATTTTCATATTAAAACTTGGTCTGCATCTCTACAAAAATACATTTCCTCTTGATACGCAGCCATCCAACTTTTTTTCATCTTATCCGAGTTATTCTTTATCGATAAGTATAAAGATCTGCTCAGCTCTGCGCTGTATAACTAATCAAGCCTTAGAGTACTAATCATGGGGTATACAATCGAAATCTCACTGATTTTTTTGTCATAAATGTTACCTCTGGGAGATAAGATAAGAATATCCTTTTTATTGAGTTGCTGTTAGAATTCTTGTTAATCTGATTTGGATTATGTCCCAAATATACTACGTTATTACTGTAGCCTACTATGCATTCAGCTGTATTTGCATGAATTTGTATTGATAAGCTTTGCTTATGTATTTTCTTATAGCAGAACTTTTAGTTTTGATACTTTTATTATTATTATTATTATTATTATTATTATTATTATTATTATTATTATTATTATTATTATTATTATTATTATTACTACTTGCTAAGCTACAACCCTAGCTGGAAAAGGAGAATACTATAAGCCCAAGGGCTCCAACAGGGTAAATACCCCACTGAGGAAGGGAAATAGGGAAAACAAAAAGAGAAGTTCAAGAACAATAATAACATTAAAAAAAAATCTTTCATATAGGAAATTTCCGATTTCTGGAGGAAATAATGGTTTTAAAGTTTGCTGAATAACAGAAATGTATTAAAGTGCTGGAGAAGTGTGATCATATTTATTGAACTTAGAGTATTTTTATATAACTTCAATTAGGGTTGTTCATTTTCCAATCATTGAATGTTTTGAGTAATTTCTTCAAGAAGTGTCAATATGATATTTTAATTATAAAATAAATTTTTGAATATACTTACCCGGTGAATATATAATAGCTGCTGCTCCAGCGGCTCGACAGAAAACACACACAAAAACTCGCGAGCGATCGCTATGAAGGTTGCGGGTGTGCCCACCAGCGCCAACTATTGGCCAGATACCGCATATACATGTAAACAGATCCAATTTTTCTCATCCCGCTGGGTCTCTATCGGGGAGGAAGGGGGGGCCTTTAATTTATATATTCACCGGGTAAGTATATTCAAAAATTTATTTTATAATTAAAATATCATTTTTAAATATTTAACTTAGCCGGTGAATATATAATAGCTGATTCACACCCATGGTGGTGGGTAGAGACCAGAGTTAATTAAGTTTACAGCGTATATGCTTAGAGTTTTTTACACTTATATCATAACAAAACCCAAATATATAAAGGTACCTGGTAAGGAAGTTGACTTAGACGATTACTCTGCCTTATTAGTCTGTCTTCCTCACGAAGCCCAGCGATCCTCTTAGGATGCTGAAAGATTCCCAGGAGCTGAAGTATTAAGGGCTGCAACCCATACAACAGGACCTCATCAAACCCCTAATCTGGGCGCTCTCAAGAAATGACTTTGACCACCCGCCAAATCAACCAGGATGCGAAAGGCTTCTTAGCCTTCCGTACAACCCAAAAAACAATACTAAAAACATTTCAAGAGACAGATTAAAAAGGATATTGGAATTAGGGTAATGTAGTGGTAGAACCCTCACCCACTACTGCACTCGCTGCAACGAATGGACCCAGTGTGTAGCAGTCCTCGTAAAGAGTCTGGACATCTTTTAAGTAAAATGACGCGAACACTGACTTGCTTCTCCAAAAAGTCGCGTCCATAATACTTTGCAGAGATTTATTTTGCTTGAAGGCCATGGAGGTTGCTATAGCTCTAACTTCGTGCGTCTTAACCTTAAGAAAACATCGGTCTTTCTCATTCAAGTGAGAATGAGCTTCTCGTATTAAAAATCTGATAAAATATGACAAAGCATTCTTTGACATAGGCAATGATGGTTTCTTAACTGAGCACCATAATGCCTCAGATTTACCTCGTAATGACTTAGTACGAGCTAAATAGAACTTAAGAGCTCTAACAGGACATAATACTCTTTCCAGTTCGTTGCCTACGATCTCTGATAAGCAAGGAATATCAAAAGATTTAGGCCAAGGACGAGAAGGCAGTTCATTTTTGGCCAGGAAACCAAGTTGAAGTGAACAAGTGGCTTTTTCTGTAGAAAAGCCGATGTTCTTACTGAAGGCATGAAGTTCACTGACCCTTTTAGCCAAAGCCAAGCACACTAGGAAAAGTGTCTTGAGGGTGAGATCCTTCAGGGAGGCTGAATGTAATGGCTCAAACCTGTCTGACATGAGGAACCTTAGGACCACGTCTAAGTTCCATCCAGGAGTTGCCAAACGACGTTCCTTAGAGGTCTCGAAAGACTTAAGGAGATCTTGGAGATCTTTATTGTTGGAAAGATCTAAGCCTCTATGTCGAAAGACCGAAGCCAACATGCTCCTGTAGCCCTTAATCGTGGGAGCTGAAAGGGAGCGAACTTTTCTCAGATGTAAAAGAAAATCTGCGATTTGGGCTACAGTGGTACTGGACGAGGACACAGATGCTGACTTGCACCAGTCTCGAAAGACTTCCCACTTCGACTGGTATACTCTAATGGTAGAAGCTCTCCTCGCTCTTGCAATCGCACTGGCTGCCTCCTTCGAAAAGCCTCGAGCTCTTGAGAGTCTTTCGATAGTCTGAAGGAAGTCAGACGAAGAGCGGGGAGGCTTTGATGGACATTCTTTACGTGGGGCTGACGTAACAGATCTACCCTTAGAGGAAGACTTCTTGGAAAGTCTACCAGCCATTGAAGTACCTCGGTGAACCACTCTCTCGCGGGCCAGAGGGTAGCAACCAACGTCAACCTTGTCCCTTCGTGAGAGGCGAACTTCTGCAGTACCTTGTTGACTATCTTGAATGGTGGGAATGCATATAAGTCCAGAAGAGACCAATCCAGTAGAAACGCGTCTATGTGGATTGCTTCTGTATCTAGGACTGGAGAGCAATAGATTGGTAACCTTTTGGTCAACGAGGAGGCAAAGAGGTCTATGGTGGGTTGACCCCAAGTAGCCCAAAGACTCTTGTCCACGTCCTTGTGGAGGGTCCATTCCGTGGGTATCACCTGACCCCTCCGACTGAGACAGTCTGCCAAGACGTTCAAGTCCCCCTGGATGAATCTCGTCAACAGGGAGATGCCTCGATTTCTTGACCATAAGAGAAGGTCCCTTGCGATCTCGAGCAGCGTGAAGGAGTGTGTGCCTCCTTGCTTGGAGATGTACGCCAAAGCTGTGGTGTTGTCTGAGTTGACCTCTACCACTTAGTTTCGAAGAAGCTTTCGAATATCATCAGGGCCAAGTGGACTGCTAATAGCTCCTTGCCGTTGATGTGCATGCTCTTCTGACTTGAGGTCCACAGACCCGAGCATTCCCGACCGTCCAGGGTCGCACCCCAACCCAAATCCGACGCGTCTGAGAACAACACGTGGTTTGGGTTCTTGACTGCTAGGGATAGTCCCTCTCTCAGACTGATATTGCTGTCCCACCATTTCAGGCATGCCTTTACTGGTTCGGAGACTGGGAATGATACCGTCTCTAACGTCTTGTCCTAGTTCCAGTGAGAGGCTAGATGGAACCGGAGAGGCAGAAGGTGTAGTCTCCCTAGTGAGACAAACTGCTCCAGGGATGAGAGAGTCCCTACGAGACTGTTCCAACTCCTGACTGAACAAACGTTTTCTTTTCAGCATTAGTTGGACTTCGAGCAGGGCTTGTTCTATTCGGTGGCAGACGGAAAAGCCCGAAAAAACTGGACAGCAAATCTCCATCCCCAAATATAGAATAATCTGGGATGGGATAAGTTGGGACTTTTAGGTTGACCAAAAGTCCCAACTCCCTGGCCAGACTCAACGTCCAATGTAGATCCTGCAGACAGCGAAGACTGGACGATGCTCTGAGAACCCAGTCGTCCAAGTACAGGGAGGCTCGGATTCCCGATAGATGGAGGGATTTTGCCACATTCCTCATGAGCCTCGTAAACACGAGAGGAGCAGGACTGAGGCCAAAGCACACGGCTCGAAACTGGTACCCCACATTCCTGTAAACAAACCTCAGAAACGGTTGGGAATCCGGGTGTATAGGAATGTGGAAGTATGCCTCCTGAAGGTCGAGAGAGACCATCCAGTCGCCTTCCATTAATGCTGTCAAGACAGCCTGGTAGACTTCATCGTGAAGTTTGTCTTGACAATGAACACATTGAGCGCACTTGCCTCTTACGTACTCCTGCAGTGAACATGGCTGCCAGATCATTGGAGCCATCCCTGAGGGACTTGTTCCTGCAGAGAACGTGGCTGTTAGATCATTGGAGCCATCCCTGAAAGCCTTGTTTATGCATGACATAATTGTACAGCAAAACTTCAAACGCTCGAAAAAACTCCTAACAGGAGATGGTCTAGCTCTGAAGTCGACCATAAAATCTTGGAGCGTCTCATGGCCAGGCGCCAGGGAGAGTCTATGAGGTTTGAGAAGTCTATCTGGGCAGAGGCAGGAACTCCCAAGCCGAGAACTTCTCCCGTGTCATATCAGACTCTCGCTCTATAAGCCAGCTTAAAAGTAGGGAAAGCAAAGGCTGTCTCCCCCAAACTCCTCCTGGTGATAAACCAGTCGCCTAGCAAACGTAAAGCTCTCTTAGAAGAGCGAGAGAGCACTAGCTTATAAAACAACGGCTTCGAAGTAGCTAGGCCTAGTGTAAGCTCTGACGTTTAGGCGAACGAGGAGCAGCAGTTACAAAAAGATCCGGACAAAGATCCTTAAAAATCAGCATGATTTATTTAAAGTCCATAGAGGGCTGAGCAGCTTTAGGCTCCTCAAGGGAATATCAGTAGGAGGGGGAACAGCAACTTCCTCATCTGAAGGAACCTTGTCCGACAATAGCCGAGTCTCAAGCAAGGGAGAGACCTGCCGTGGTGGCAATGCTTGACAAGCAGAGTCCACACGCAAAGGAGCAACAGTAGCAGTCAAGGACGCTATGGCATGTAACTGCTTAAAGGACTGACCAGCAACAACCAACAGGTGCGGGAGGACGCTCGACGTCAACTCGAGACTGCCTTGACTGCCTAGACTGAGCAGTCAAAACAACTCTTGACTGCGGTGCTTGACGCTCAACGTCAAAACAAGTCAACTTCGCTGGTTGGCGAACGTCCTGAACGTCAACAAGAGCATGCGGCAGCGGCTGAACGTCCACAAGCGGCTGAAAGTCAACACTGGACTGCATCGAGTGAGGCTCTACAAAACGTGACTGACGTGACTTTGTAACGTCAACGTCAACAGGACGAGCAAAGGTTCGTTTGGGCGGCTGACGGCCAGGATCTCGATCAGCTAAGCGGCGAGGATCATCGTGAACCTGCTCAGCAGAATAGTCCTCCATAAGAGAGGCAAGCTTATTCTGCATGTCTTGCCGTACAACCCATTTAGGATCAACGGGAATGGTTGTGGTAAGAGACGAGGGTAACGTCTGTGACTGCAAAACCTTGCCTACAAAAAGACTCTCGGAGCCTGTGTTACGCTTTTGTTTAGGCAGCGAGCAGTCTTCCGATGACTGCATAGGGTCAGAGCTGTCCTAATAGTTAAAACCAGGACGCTGGACCTGTCCTGAAAGGACTGACTTTCGCTTAAAGGGCCTCGAAACCTTGTTCCACGGTTTCTTATGCGAAAAGCCTTCGGATGACGAGGAGAAAATCGTCTCGCTCGTCTTATGGTAGGGGCGGTGTTGATGAGACACGCCTGAAGCCATAAAGGGAACGTCTGTTCGCTGATCAAGTCCTCTCGAACCCATAAGTCGTACGACATTACTTCTCCCCTGGGCTTGGGAGCTTGCAAGAGGTCTCGGACTAGGCGAACGACAGGCACGAACAGACGAACCCTCGGTCGCAACACTGATAACACTTTGCGCAATTATCACTTTATCACTACGATTTTCTGTTTTGCACTTATTTCACTGAAATCAAATTTTTTAACAATTCACATTAGGTATGAATAAAACTGATTTCTACCTGAAGCACGCAATTCTACCCTCATCAAAAGGTTATAATTGCGAAATCAGTCGTATAATGTAAGCACATTAATACAAGCAAAAAACAGTAAACATATTTTAAGATAAAAAGATCAGTGGCTGGGAAGGAGACTAAACACTAGTTCATTCAAAACTACGTTTTCAATCTCTCACCGTACAGTGCCTTGGGACGAGAATAAAAACTAAAAACGTTTTATCCTTTCTCCCCGTACAGAGACTAGGGACGAGAGTACAAAAAAAACTGACTCGAGAACAACGTTACTCGCTTGGGACGAGAATAAAGATCGGAACGTTCTCTCTCCTCTCTCTCTCTCCGTCTCTATCTCTCTCTCTCTCTCTCTCTCTTGATTTCGCACTGAAGAGAAGAGCCCACTTACCTTTCGTCAATAAACAGGTTATTTGACCAAAGGAAAAAACTGAAAGGTTTTTCAATTAAAAAGTTCCTTTAAAATAGTATTTAAAACATTTAAGCTTTGAAAGAAGAATGAACAAAACGTCAGAATCGATTTACTCTTTCTGCAAAGTGAAACCGTGATACTCTCTCTCTCTATCGTAACGATAGAGCGCAAACTGCGTAGCATAAATAAACTAAACGTTAGTTCATCTTTGAAACAGTACGAAGACTATTCAAAGAAAATCTTTCATAAAATATCTACTAAAAAATATTCATTTAATAAGTTTTAAATCATTTGCTCTGTAAAAGTTATTTACGATTGAAAGGGCTCAACGTTGTTTAACTTCGGTTTCCAAGTTAGGACCGCCTACTCTCAGGAAAGGTCGCATATAAACAAATCATTAAAATTTATCTTGATGTTTATTATAAATGGAAAGCTAATCGAAGAGGCCTAATAAAGGCGGTTGAGATATAAAATATATAGAGGAAAATCTATAATTAATTTATAACGTGATAAGATAATTGCTAAAAGCCTAAAACACACTTCCGTACTAAGGGAAGGGTCGGCCATTTAAAAGTCAAAGAAAGTCCAAAAAACAATTCAAAGTCATCAAAAATTAAATCTATCCAATAACGAGTTCAAGATTTAAGTTGAAGATAAAACACCTGCACTGCGAAAGCTCAAACCAAAAGGAAGTACTTCACCAAATATGTTGAGAAAACTCCAGGTTATACAGCGAGTATTGATACGTCTTGTCGTTAAGGCCGACAGAGAAAAAATTGGGTCTGTTTACATGTATATGCGGTATCTGGCCGATAGTTGGCGCTGGTGGGCACACCCGCAACCTTCATAGCGATCGCTCGCGAGTTTTTGTGTGTGTTTTCTGTCGAGCCGCTGGAGCAGCAGCTATTATATATTCACCGGCTAAGTTAAATATTTAAAAATATATATATATATATATATATATATATATATATATATATATATATATATATATATATATATATATATATATATATATATATATATCATACAGGCATTCATCAATAATAAGGGTGAAATGCACTATCCAGAATGTATTCAAAAATACCAAATAATGCAAAAGACTCTAGCATCCATTCTATTATAAATTAATTTACTTTGATAATTTTTTAAAGCTTATTTACTTCTGACGGCAATATAAAAAACCCATAACAGAGATAACTATCAACTGCTGTATAGATCAACAAAGGTAATCTAAACACAGGTAACCCTGATAATCATTCGTGATCCCTTGTAAAACTAAGGTAGAGGTACTGGTAAACTTTGCTATGAAAAAAATGGTGGTCTTAAATATCACTATACACTAATCCGATCACCTACTATAAAAATGGTCTCATTATGTTAACTAATGCACAAAATAGGTTAAAAGGTCCAGCAAGAAGTGTCTGGAAGTTTCATATACCAAAATGTTATTTATTGACTTTGAAGCCTTGTGTAACAGTGTGTAATTAATGTCGTTTGTGTATAACAATTCATAATAAATACTTTGAACACAACACAAATTAATCATTTTAATAAGTTTCTATGAAGAAAATATTTGACATAATCTACACAATAGTTCTACTACAGACTACTGAACTGGATTCTTCCTAGACTGAATAAATTAAAAGGTATCATACTGTAGTAATATGCTAAAAATTAATAAACCAGTATAATTTACGCCATGACTGATTGCTCTTACTTTCGCTTCCAGTAAAACTTAACTAAAGCATCCTCTATATGCAAACATTTACTAACTATGATAGAAATTTTGCATGAAATAAAAGATTTATCTGTTATACAATACAAATATTTCAGGTTTCAGAATCACCTTAATGTAAAAGCAATTCTGTACTGTATATCATTATTCACCCCAAATATACATAATCCTTAATATTTCTTTGGCCTTACTCAAGTTCACAACTTGTCTGTATATATTACAAGATGTAGTTATTCAGCCTTATTATAACAACACAAGCTTGGTTGTGTTTTAAGCTATTCCATTCACACATGAATACATATAATTTAATTTCTTACTTATCTTGGCAATGATATCCATAGCTGTGATGCCAGTCTACAAAAATCTATTATTTCTATCCTAACTAATTCAGTTTCAATAAGTAAGTTTACTTTATATAGTACAAAAATAACCAACTTTACAAGCAAGCACAAAGAACACATACTGTCTATCTATATCACATATAAAAGGCTTCCCTCAACTAGCTAATATAAAAAGAATGAAACATTATATTATCATTATTACTAGATAAGATCCAACCCTAGTTTGAAAAGCAGAATACTATAAGACCAAGGACTCCAGCAGGGAAAAATAGGCCAGTGAGGAAAGGGAATAAAGAAATAAATAAACTACAAGAGAAGTAATGAACAATTATAATAAAACATTTCATGAACAGTAACAACATTAAAATAGCTATTTCATATATAAACTATAAAGAGAAACTTATGTCCTCCTGTTCAACAGTACGACATTTGCGGCAGGTTTGAACCTTTGATGTTTCACAGATTAAACTGCCTGATAAGGAAGATCATTCCACAATTTGGTCATAGCAGGACTAAAAATTCTAGAATACAGTACTGTGTAGTATTGAGCCTTATGATATAGAAGGCATGATTATTAGAATTAATTACATACCTAGCACTGTACAACCACATATGTGGACAAGAAAGAGACACAAGTAGCCAGTTAAACTAGAATGAAAAGGGTCAAACTCATGAACTTTCCTCTATTATTAACCCATTCACTATACCAAGGGGACCATTGAAGTCCCTATATTCATTGTTTTCCACTGAAATTGAACTTGGAACTTTTCTTGAACCTCCAAACCATCCGTTAAATCACATATGGTAGAGTTTTAACAATAAAAGTGCTGTGAAATAAATATCTTACTGATATTCAAGGGACTTTTGCTTAAACAACATTTTCAGAATACCTTACGTATATATAATGTCCATGATAGATGGGGAAATTAAACAAGGATAGTATCTGTAGCTCAAAGACTAGGAACATTTAATCAGGTACAAAACCAAATTTGAAATTTTTTTCTGCTTTCAATCACACAGCATGTACTTCTCCCACGAGTCAGGAGTTGATAATCCTATCGTCTTCACAAAGTACCGGGTATGTTACAGCACTTGACCTCTTGTCAAGTCTCAAGACTACATGGAAAGTGGCCATGACAAAGTCTCCATGGCTGCTGATTCGGAAGGCGAGAAGGGTGTTCCTTCTGATCTAATCCCCTTAAGGAAAGACTTGCTGTAAAATACTTGATAAAAGGTATATAGCTGGGAAGAATACAAATTAGTTTTCAAAAATGAATTTTTTTCTATCAATATGTTATCCTGTAGGCTCTTTGTAATGATTGTAAATTATTTCATATCATCAGCCTTTAGTTGTCTCATATTTTGTGTTTAGGTTTGTGCAGTGCCCCACACCCAGTAAGGAACACTTGACAGTAATTGATAAACTGACTGCAATCGTTACTTGTGCATTAAACACATTTAGGAACCAGAACCAAGAACCACAGTCAATGTGTATTTTGGTGAACAACAAAAAACCACAAACAGTCACATGCAACAGGCACTGAAGCTAATCACAGAAGACGGGTGCCAGGACGACACACGTTTATCAGCCCCAGAGCCTTCTTACACCCTTCCAGCTTTGGCATGTCCCTTTCCATAGGAGTGGAAGACTTCTTAGCAGACTACTTGCTGCTTTCGTGACTCAAGGTGCACAGTCAGGATCACCACTAGTGGGTTACTGGTATTGGTTTCACTGACACTGTTGGCACTGGGATTAGCGCTGCATCTCCAGCGTCTCCGCTGGGTTCACTGGCACTGAGGATACCAGGGTTGAGAAGCCTTAGCTAACTACTCCCTTAAACAGACATTAAGGGTCTACCAGCAAAACCTGCGGAGGCCAAGTTTTCCTTGGGTCATTCGTCACTGGTGGTCTGCAAGTAAGAGCTTTCTGCATGGTTGGAGTGGGGCAATTACCTTAAACGCCACCAACCCTGAAAAACCTCCCAGCTGTAGAAATTTCCCCTGCTCCTGAAGCATACTCAACGGGACCAGGCCAGTGGCACACACCAAGATGGTTCAGCAAAGGGCTAACTCAATGAGGAGCACTACATGTTAAATAGTCTCTCTGACATTGTCATGAGCATTACCAAGAATGGCGCCAGAGAAGACTAAGCCTTCTCACTTCTCAAAGAATGCATCCGCCCTTAACTAAAGGCCATGATCTACACTCGGTAAAAGGGGATAACAGAAAATAATCATGACCCTAAGTTGCTGAGTAAGCATATCCACCACCAGATTAGCCATAAAGTGATAGTGTCCAATTTACACTTGCATTCTTACTTCGTTCCATTATTAGCCCGAAGCCAATGTCAACCATTCAAACTAAGTATGAGAAAAAGATTAAACAGCCTCACTCGTTACAGCTGAAGAAAAAAGAAAGTCTTTGATAGGAGAGTGCACAGGGCTACTCCTCCATACCAACAACCTGTCATTAACAGAGAGAACAGCAGTCAGAAAAATCTCAACAGGGCCTTGGAATGTAATAATAGCAAAAGGTTTTACTTTATCCATGTAAGGATAAGTGACACGAAAGATCCTATATCTTGTAACATCCACCAGCAAGACAAATGTCTAATTATTATTGTTATTCTGTAAACAATTAACCATAGAGTGTTTATTACACTGTACATGACCCCAAGTAAACAACAAATCATGCACAGACAAATCCATGGTAACAGAGTAATACTTCGCATAAAAGATGGCTTCAGATGGAAATAACCACAAGACTCGGATACAAGAAAATTTTACACTACACATCATTCCTGTAAGGATGCAATTAAAGGTTCAATTAAGATCACAACAGAATGGTACTTTGGATGTGAGCTCAAACCACAAAAAAAATTTGAAAAAACTCATGAACAGAAAACTATTTTCTGTACATCAACAATATAAAAGAAGAAATACCTACATAGACCATAATAATGAAAATAAAATAGTCACCCCATCACATCATTTCCGTTGAGATCTTAGGTTATTATCCAGTTCTGCTAACTGTTGCAAGAAACCCTCATTTGGAAAGATGGCTCTATTCTTGCGTAGAGTAGTTAGAGCTTCCAGAGCACACATATTTCTTTTGAGCATCAGGAAGGCACATGCAATTGTAGCAGATCGTGATATACCCATGAGGCAGTGCACAAGAACTTTCCCTGAAAGAGGCCCCCAAAAATTATCTATAATTTATTATAGAAATTGTTTTACAGCAGGACAATATATGATGTAAATCAAATGTAGAGCCAAAAGAGACTTGATATACTTTATCATAATAAAATAACTGACGCTAGTATCAAAATGACTATCATTGCTATTTAATAAGTGATAGGCTGCATTGTATATAATAAAAGAGAAATAGCAGTACAGTATTGTACTAAAGATAAATAAGCTTTGCCATAAAAAGCCAATAGAAGATATATATATCATTTCAATACTGAAAATTAATTTTGCTCTCAGTAATGATAACGTAATATCTGTATAAGAAATAAGGTCTTTAGTAATGAAAAGAAAACTCCTTCAGTAATAAAAGTAATAAGTTTGGTAAAGGCTAAACTTTAAGAAATATTGACATTAACCTTTCCTACTCAACTAACCTCCACTAGAAAGAGCGTCCTCAATAAAATCTGCCCCAACAGTGAAAAACCGAGCTACATTTTCACTTGGCATGTCAACTAGTTTCATGCCTAGATATTTGATATTAACATCTTCATAGTACTTTCCACCTGTGCCTACGGCTGTTACATCGTTGCCCTCGGCTGTGTTGAGAACATGGGTAATTCCATGTTTCTGAAGGCACGCCTTGTCTCTCGCAGCTACTCTGGAAAGGAGGAGATGGTGAAAGAAGATAAGGATGAAAACAATTCATTTACAGGCTACATGAACAAGTTACTTAGCAATTCATCCCATTCAAAATAAACCGATACAAGATTAATATAAAAATCACCTAAATTATGTTATAAGATTAAAAATTATGCAACCTTTCTAGGTGCCACATATTCCAGGGTAGTGTAGAATTTCAAATAATCTTATACACTACTATATTCCATTGCATTTATGGAATTGTAAAGTATCTATCAATGTATTGTATCTTTTCTATAATATTTACAATATTTTAGTAACTGCATATGTTAAATGAACATTAAATGAAATGTTACCTATAAAGTTGAAAACAGTAGTCAATTTCAAACACAACTGTACATTGGGAATGCAATATTTTAATTTTGTATTTGAAACACACTGCAATCAATCGTTAAGACTATGAAAAAAAGCAAACTATTTAAAAATACTTAAAACTTTTGCTCAATCTTAGTAAAGTCACACCAATATGATAACCATATAAGTAAGCATGAATGCTCAAAGCACAATACAGACTGAAGCTCTGGCTTGAAGCTGAAAACCAAAGCCAAGAGAACGAGGAGGAAATAATTCTGATGGACCGAAGGATGGGTATCCAGATGCATATATCATTTAGGTTCAGTGAGCCTGAGGAGTCTTCTTCCTGAGAGCCGAATGTACAGTACTTGCAGTCTTCTTTTTGAAAAAGAAAGTTGATCATGGGTCCCCAGTTGACTTTCCCACTGGGAAAGTTGACTGTAAAGAACTAAAGAAACATTTGAAAGATTTTGAGCAGGTTCTCTTCCCTCGTGTTCTTTCAGGATCCTAAGGCCCATTGGTAAAGTGACTGCAGTGCCAGAAAAGTCTTTGCCTTCCGTTTGTTCGGGTATGTCGAGCTCCAGGTCAAACAGGAAGTTGCTTGGCCAATCCTGGAAGCAGTTTCCATAGTAGGAAATTCTGGGTCTGAGAACAAAGTGCCCCGTGCATGAGACTTAATCAGACCTCTGCTGAATCAATGGACAGTGGATGAAGTCACTGAAGCATCATGGGATCGTTTTGTGGTAGGAGAGGGACAATGAGGGCTGCCAACGTTCTGATCTGTAGTACTGTCTTGTATGAGACCTACAGATGGTAGCTCTTGTAAATAGTAGCAAAAAACCCTTCCTGGGGCCGAGTGTGATACAGTATTAATATTGTACTCCCATAAAACCATGCAAGAGGATCAGTTGATGTCTCATGAGACTCTGCTTGAACAGTCATCCTGTGCTTTGGCGACTTCTTCCTCCTGTTTGGGTTAGGAAAAGTATCGGCATGCACTGCTTCCCACTTTTACGAAGTGAGAGAGAGAGAGAGAGAGAGAGAGAGAGAGAGAGAGAGAGAGAGAGAGAGAGAGAGATAATTTCTTAATAGAAGTCATATAACCACAGGCTTTGATGGTTAAAACATGACGACTACCAGGTAACATTCACCTAAATAAGTAAAACAACACAACTTACTCCTCCTCCCTTATCAAATTGCTGTTATTGCCCATTTGATGAATAAGCAAACTCTTATGAAAATACTGCATCCCTATTGGTTGATTGATTGATTGATTGATTGATTTGAAATTTTCTGGCAACTGCAAGCCCTATTAAATGTACTACATTTGCTATTCTTAAAATTCTTATAAGAAATAAGTTACAGCACAACAAAAATATAATAACCAATCTAGACATACTGTACAGAAAGTCCTCAACTTACAAGCGTAATAGGTTCCAAGAAGCTTCTTGTAAGTTGAATTATGTTAAATTATGGCCTAGGGTAGGCCTAACCTGACCCATACCTACGATTTACAGCTATAAACGTTTGCAAAAAGTCCCGTTTTATATGAAATAAATATCAAGTTATTGCAAAATGCCATTTTGCTTACTGTATCAAATTCTATAATATTGTTTTATTTCAGTATTTCTTTATCTTATTAAAGTATATGAACTTTTGATACAATATATGAGATACAGTACAGTATATGATTTCCGCTGGCCTTGTTTATATCTCTGAATGTTTTTGTAGGTCAAATGCTTGTAAGTCGAGGGCCTTCTTAGTATACTTGCACAACAAACATTATAAACAGAGATTAAAATACTTACAAGCCACCAACATACAGATTTGGGTAGCATTCGTCCATGCCCTCTCCTAGACCAGATCTGGGAGTAGGCCGAATCTGATCCAAGACACTTTGTAGATCTCTAGCTAAGGTTACTTTCCTGATCCCAGCCATTACTCTCGAAGCATTCAGAAGATTCAACTTCTGAATAACTTTGTAGTAACAGATATGTAATAAACTGTGGTCCTGAAGTACTTCAGCCTTTCAATAGAAGATATTCAAATTACATTTAACTATATCATATTTCACATATTCCATTAAAAATCTTTATGAGGAAGGAAATGCATAAATTCCTATTACAGTAACAGCCTCCTGCAAGTTACAGTTCTAAATACAGAGAGCACCATCTACCATCCATACTCTCAGCAAAGATTTTACAAATTTATACATAAAGGTACCAATTTAAAGCATAAGTTATGGGAATCACAACAAAAATTTCAAAATTTTTTTTATCTGGTATAGTAATTAGTATTCTTCTTAACTATACAAACCTAATTCTTTTAATAGGAGCCTGACTTCAGAGAAGCTGGTATAGCCATTTAAACTTTAAGCAAGGTAGTTAATACACAAGTAGATTAACCTTAATTTTAACCTTAACCTTGGACTTGTGGGGTAGTTGAGGCTGGCAGTGTACCTTGGACTCAGGTTTGTATAGTTAGGAAAAATGCAAATTATTACAAAAAAAGTTGTGATTTGTTGCTAAAAAATTACAAATCCCTTCGCCCTTTAATAGGACACTCATCCTTAAAAGGGAATTACCTGTAGTCCCTATAACCAAACTGACTGGTTTACTAACCCAGGAAATACCAATGCACTTCGGTTTTGTGGGGGAGCGAAATTCATGATCCTATCAACCTGCTAACTACCTGAGCTTGAAGATGTCACAGGTGGCAGGCTGGGTAAGACAGTCGTGGAAGAACGTACATCTGCACAGATATGACAATGTATAATCACTATAAGAAATCGGAAACTGGTAAGCAGTCGTGGAAGAACGTACATCTGCACAGATATGTCTGAATGTATAGTCATTATGAGATATGGGTTTGCATACATACCCTCCATCCTATCCCTTGTCTGGGAGGATAGGGGTGATACTTCAATATAAAACTTAGAAAACGTCTATAAAGAAAAGCTATCCAACTGCCTGCATCTAGAATCCGGTCTAGCATATAACAAAACAACTGTTTCACCCCAATAAAAGGTGAAAACGAAAAGGAGAATGGCGATACATTCTTACTTTTCCTCCTAGAATTCTGTCGCAACCACTAAGACAAAATATTTTCGTCCATTGATGGAGTTAGGTTTGCAATATGACTCGTTGAATAGCTACAGTAGGATCATGGATAAGGTTATCCAGGGACACATGGTTAAACCCCCATAGGTAGTGAGCAGCAAAGGTTACTTGTCATAGCAGACTCCTTTCTCCAGGACTAACACCACTCGCTGGTTATTACTGAATGTTAGGGTAGATCCAGTACATCTGACTTCATGCACTTGAACCAGGACAGTCATTCCATACTCTCGTTGGATCAACACGTCTAAAGGTGCAAGAGTTCTATCTATATATCAAGGTACTTCCCCCTATTTTCGGGGGAATAGCCGACATCAAACAAATGAAAAAAACGGGACCTTTCCTCTCTACGCTTCTCCCAGCCTGACGAGGGACTCAACTGAGTTCAGCTGTACTGCTAGGGTGCCACACTCCCCTGTTATCCACCACAGATGAAGCTTCATAATGCTGAATCCCCTACTGCTGTTACCTCAGCGGTCATCTAAGGCGACTGGAGGAAGCAGCACAATCGCTCGACATTCATTCCTATTTCTAGCATGCTATCTTGCCTCTCTCACATCTATCCTCCTGTCACCCAGAACTTTCTTCACTCCATCCATCCACCCAAACCTTGGCCTTCCTCTTGCACTTCTCCCATCAACTATTGTTTTCATCATATTCTTTAGCAGACAGGCATTTTCCATTCTCTCAACATGACTAAGCCACCTCAACACATTCATATCCACTCTAACTGCTCACTCATTTCTTACACCTGTTCTCACCATCACTACTTCCTTCTTAACCCTATCTACTTGAGATACACCAGCCATACTCCTCAGATACTTCATCTCAAACACATTCAATTTCTGTTTCTCCGTCACTTTCATTCCCCACAACTTCGATCCATACATCACAGTTGGTACAATCACTTTCTCATACAGAACTCTCTTTACACTCATGCCTAACCCTCTATTCTTTACCACTCCTTTTACTGCCCCCAACACTCTGCATCCTTCATTCACTCTCTGACATACATCTGCTTCCACTCCACCATTTGCTGCAACAACAGATCCCAAGTACTTAAACTGATCTACTTCCTCAAGTAACTCTCCATTCAACATGACCTTCAACATCGCACCACCTTCCTTTCTCATACATTTCATAACCTTACTCTTACCCACATTAACTCTCAACTTCCTTCTCTCACATACCCTTCCAAATTCTGTCACTAATCGGCCAAGCTTCTCTTTCGAGTCTGCAGGAGTTAGATGAAGAAAAGTTCTTAGATATCTTATTCCTAACCATTTTGGCATGGGAAAGTCTCTCTGATGCATCTCTCTAAGAGGCATCATCTTGTACTCACATGACAGAGGAGTGAGTCATCCTGAACACTGTAAAGAAGTGATGGAGGACTTGAAATTGAAGCTGTGCTGGGTTACATCCTGGCTCTTGGGGAACAAACTCTCAAAGAAAGGAGAGGAAGTCCTTTCACCATTTGGAAATGACTTGTGATATAAAAAGAGTCATGCAGTACGCCTATCATAGCCCCGAGGCTCATGAGTAGTCTTGGGGTTAGAAATAATTTAATGTCCGGTAAGGGTTCATCAGGGTCCTCTTAAAGAAACTCTAAAGACTTGAGCAATATCACTAAGGGGCTCAAGTTCCTGGAGAGGGAAGACCATTCGAAGCTACTCCCGAGCCAAGGCTGATCCTCCAAAAGGGGAAGGGTCCCTGCTCTTCAGTCAGAGATCTGGCCAAGTGCTGAGTGACAACCTTTTACTGCAGAGACTAAGTGGAGGCCCATCGATGAAGAAAGACGAGGAGAACTGCAAACCATAGTGGAGAGGCTATGAACGTAAAAATATCCCTTCTATGATACCACTAACAAACGACAGGTACTGTAGTTCTACCGATAAATCGGAAGAGGAGCACTTGGGATCCGTCAGGGTATCCTGATATTGATATCCTCCATAGATTGTTGAGTAATTTGTAAATCAGGTAAATGGGCAGAAAGGCAAAGGCATCCCAAAATATCTGGTGTACTACATTGACAAGTCTCCCAAATGTTGTAGACATCCCTGGTATGGAGAGGAGCCTCTTGGAAGTTTTCTAGATCTGGAGAGCTGATACTGGAAGTTATGGATCAAATGTGGGGACCCCACTGGTCCTACTGCGTGCCCCTGGTGATTGAGCTTGTCTGCTAGAACATTCCTATTGTTTGGAATGGATATTTCGTCCGCTGCTCAGTATTATACTAGCTCCATGGCGACTCGAAAGTAACTATCACCCAAAGAATGAGACGTAAGTTTCAATCGTGAGGTACCCGATCGCAAGGTTCTCAATTGTGTGGTTCCCGATTGTGTGGTTCCTAATCACAAGTCCCAACTACATTGCCAAATGTATGGTTCCTGATCGAGGCACGTAGCCAAACCCATGACAAAGGACGATCTTGGAGAATGAGCATTAGGGGTCCTTGTCTTGCAAGGAGAAAACACAATTGGTTCATTCGCGTAACGACCAAACATGAAGGAAAAGACCAGGAGGAAACCTCGCCACTCGTGAATAGAAAATCTCGTAGCCAGTACAGTACAAGCAATGAGAACGGTCATAGATTTCTCTTCCACTGATATCTTAGAATGGCAAAACTGGAACAAAGCAGTTATCAGAAGTTCTGAGACCCAGGTGTCACTGAAGAATAGGCAATAGGGGTCCAATTGTTAAGAATCCCTTCGTATGGTGTCTGACAAGCTTGTAGAAGACCGATTATGTATTGACTGGTCACCCAGAGACCGCTCAAACAGTGATTGGGGCGCATAGAGACAAGTAACGATTTGGAACATAATGTGTGGAGATTGTGTGATGATCATGCACATGGATGATTATGGTCATGTGACATCCAAAGATCCAGCAAGAGGGGAACGAGGATGGCAGCCAACTCCCCCACTAGCAGAGCTCGTGGGTTGCCCAGTACAAGACTGAGCACTGGTCGCAGGCGAATGAACACCGGTACTGCGAACCGAAATGTATTCTCGGAGAGAGATGCAATCCAAATACAGTGCTTAATGTACTAGAATCGCCTTCCCCAATAGACACATTCCCAGTATGAACTGTCATTCCATGTACAAAGGGAGAGATCAGTTGGGGAAGGTCTTGTTGCTCAGCTGAACGATATAAACAATACAAAGACTACTTCACCTATGGAAGGTCACTTCTGGGTAGCTATTGTCACTGGCGTCACCAAAATGTATCAGAAACATCATGGGCAGGAGGGTCAAAAGCAATTGGCAATGTCCTGAACAGCAATACAGTACTTTTACTCGGTCTTGCATCTGACCTAGCACTACTAGAAGAAGGACAATTTCCTGTACCTTGTACTAAAACACCTTCCCGGAGGGTTGAGTTCTGGTACAACGATGCCCCTCACATAAAACCCTGCAGAGGATGAATCGATGTCTCTTAACACTTTATCCCCTCAGTTATCCTGTGATTCAGTGGCTTTTCCCTCCTTCTCTTCTGGGCAGCAGGCATCACTGCATATCCTTGACTTCCTCCACTAATAACCCTCAAACACAATTGTCTGCAAGAACATTTATTCAATCTGCAAGAAAAAGCAAAAAATTAAAACAGCCAAATGAGGAAGTTCAGAAGTACGTCTTTACTGTCCAGCAGCCAAAGTCAAAGTGAAGGTTACCCTGCCTGGTGAAAGGGCGGGACTTAGCCTCCACCCTTCACCTACTACTAGCTATCTTGTTATAAGCTTAAATAGCCATTCCAGCTTTGCTGAAGTCAGTAACCCTATTGAAGGAGGATGGTTTGTACAGTACTCTATTCCTGTAGGAATAAATCTATTTTGCTTTCATATTTCTTAACTTAACCCTTTTACCCCCAAGGTAAGGTTAAATTTCGAGCACATTTTGCTATATATGTTTTTTAAAATGCTCTAACAGGCTTAATTTTTGTCCTAGAGAGGTTAGGTTGGTCTCATTCTTTTGGAAAATGCCTGAAGTTTCTTATAGAATTTTCAAAGATATGCAAAAACATGTAAATAATAGTGTTTTGCAGTAACGTACCGGTACGTCCTTTTTGGGGGTGAAAGGGTTAAGTTAAATCACCATAAAGTTTTAATACTTAATATCAACATTTAATTGTTTCTTAATTACTAACCAACATTTCCTCTTTTATGACAGACAAGCTCAGCCAATGTGAATAAAAAGTCTAATTTCTATATCAATAAATTTAGACATTCAAGTTAAAAAAAAATCAATACTGTAGTTGAAAAGGAACCAAGATTTTGATTGGTTATAACAGATATGAAATATATTTTACGTTTAATAGGCAGTCTGTCACTGCACCTCAAAACACTAAAGGGGACAACTAATTCTACTTCCAATTTGGAACTCTAATGAGGCTATTTAGTCTACTATATCTTGCTATTTCCCAAGTTGTACCTTTAGTAAACTATGAAAGCAAACTGCAATAGTCTCTAGTAGTTGTCATTAATTAGTCCATGACGTCCCTCTGATAATTAGGGAGGCGAAAATAATAGTACTGTACAGTACTGTAATCTAGCCCTAAACATTTCAGGATAATTATTCCAAATATGGTCAGGTCAGGATGCTTTTTTTTATTTTGTTACTTAGACATCAATGGTAAACACGAAACTTCAGATTCTAATTCGGGTAAAATAAGCCTGTACCAAATACATAAATTGTTTATTTGTTTTGAAGTGATACAGTCACCAAATCAAGTAGGTAGGTCTAGGAATGAAAAAATAAACAGCCCCACTCAGGTTAGGATCTAAAACCCCTTCCACACGAGGGGCAAATGTAGGGCGGGCACTCTGATTTGCCTGTGTAATTCTTTCGCTTCGAAACAGTGTTACCCGATCAAACAGTCCAATGCAGACAGACAGTAGGCAGAGGCAGGCTAACATATGACTTGGGCCAGACACCTGGCAGAGTACAGTCAGAGTTGTGTCAAACAATAGTCAGGCGGCCATCCGGTGGCTCAACAACCGACACGGGCACCTCGCTGGTTTGCACGTTGTTTCCTCGCCTATGATGTCGTCCGCACTCTTGATCGCCACCCATACAACAAAATTGGTAACAGTGTCTGACCGCTGTCCATTTGCTCCTCGTGTGGAAGGGCCTTAACACCCTATACAAGGGTAGTTTATGAAGCAGCCCTGTATTTCACTCTTTCTGTTACTATAACACAAATCCTCATTTAGGACCACTACCTACCAAACTATTGATTACTAACAGAAATGAAGGTCTGAATTACAAAAAACAGGAAAATTTTATTTTTAAAACAAAGATAAATACTTAGAGAAAATCATATCTTAAACTCCAAAATACATTCCAGAACAAATCTAAAAAAATCACTTTAAATTTAATTATACCATCAATAGGTCAAACTACCATCAGTTAGATATTTAATCAACGTTTAAGTTGGTGTTAATATTAGTTAAATTCTAGGATATTTATTTTTACAGATCTTTCATACAACTTTACCCACCCTCTTCCTACCCCAACCTAAAGAGTTATAATATTCGATTTGAGTCAGGAACTCACATAATCAATTACATTATATACCTTTAAACACACTACTGTACCTGGTATTGTATTTTCAACCCATATCCTATAGGCAGGGACTAATAATAACCTACTGTAGATATTTAGAATAAAAATTCTAAATATATTGTCTTCGAACATAAAATTCCCCCTTTCTGTATTATAATACCGACGAGTGAATCTAAGAAATGAGTCTATAAACCACGTATCAAAAGGAAATCCAAAACAGGGATACGGTCTACCTTAGGGTAAGGTAAGGACAGAGAGTCCTAGGGAAGCTCGCAGGGAAACATAGAACTCAATAAGCAATGACGGAAGCTGTGGGTTAGGTTAGGTAGGAACCTTAGTTTAGGTCAGATTCCTTTGTTTCCCTTTTGAAATACGGTAAGTTTTCTCAATTGTAATATCTTCAATTTCACGAGTCTTCATAACTTGATAAATAAAGCTTTCTGCTAAACAACACCTTCATAATTTCTCAAATTACCTATAAATACATCACGAACACCTTGTATTTTTTGCCGTAGGGTTATTGTAGGATTTTATGTAGAACAGGCTGACATAAGTCTTTTTAAAGTTTATGTATGACATATCTGTTTTGACGTTGTTACTGTTTTTAGAATGATTTATTGTTAATTTGTTCTCATCATTTATTTATTTCCGTATTTCCTTTCCTCGCTGGGCTATTTTTCCTTGTAGGAGCCCTTGGGCTTATAGCATCTTGCTTTTCCTTATATTGCCCTGTAATACACTACAAGAAAACCATATTTTTTTGGATAGATATCAGTTGCAAGGTCCTACTTGACTGAAGGCTATAACTCTTTCACACCCCAGCTTAACCTAACCAAGGGACCAATAAACAATGTAATGCTTTTAATGCTTTGTCTTTCAAGCAAATATCTTTGATCGTAAACTGATTTGTATGGCATGCAATATTCTCCGGTTTTACCCAAATTTTGAAACCCGCGACAGTTTTGAATTCCTTCATTCTAGTTACGACCTATAACGTCATTATGGTAAGATAAAAGACACCTCACTTTTCAATCAGGAATGCTTTTCCCGTCCTAAATTATAATAATAACAATTAAACTGGTGCAATAGTTCTTTAATCACCGTTCTAAGTTGAAAGGTATATAATTAACCTTTATAATTGTCTACCAGACCTTGACCTTGCATTTAAATCCTATGGCCTTTGATATGCTTTAAATATTAAAATTAAGTGAATGACATGATTTAATTTCATTTACATATACAGTATATGAGACATCATAACTATTTAATATTATCAGTTCTATTTATAAACCAATATAAAAATTATCAACTTTTTCCCAAAAATGTCAATTGCAATCCATTATATTACAACAAATACAAACATCACACAAATTCACACAAACACACTAAACAAAATTAACAAACACACTAAACAAAATTAACAAACACACTAAACAAAATCAAATAAGTAATATAATAAACTGAATTAGTCCACACAAAAAAGGAAAAAAAAGAGAAAAAAAATCATGCAAATTAAAATGATGTTCTTTACCTCTCGTCCAAACGTATTTTCTAATTCATTGTAACAATACAACAGTTAATGATACATTACAATATATTACAATATGATAAAGTAATTAACACTTAATACAACACGTGATATTAAAACACCTAAAAATAGTTTTTTCAAGGTTTTTGGTCACTTTTGGATGGCTAATGTTACTTGACCGCTGCCAAAAGACTGGTGCCAAGTTTGGCTATAATCCTTAAAAAAAAAAAAAAAAAACTACGTATAAATCCTTAAGAAATCACAAAATACATTTGCCTAGACTAATTTACTATTATTATTATTATCTCAAGTAGTAATAGTAGTAGTAGTAGCTGTGTTGGAACTCTAGTTGGGAAAGTAGGATAGTTAAACCACAGAACTCCAACAGGAATGAAATGAAATAAATAAATATATGAAATACAACTAAGAAATATTAAATATCTTAAAATCAGTAGTACGTTAAAATAAATCTGCCATATATAAACTATAAAGGTTACTATAAGATCAAGAACTTCAGTAGGGAAAAAATAGCCCAGTGAGGAAAGGGAATGGGGAAGTATATATAAGAGAAGCGATTAAAAACGAATATGAAATATCTTAAAATCAGTAATACCTTAAAATAAATCTGCCATATATAAACTTTAAAGGATACTATAAGATCAAGAACCTCAGTAGGAAAAAAATAGCCCAGTGAGGAAAGGGAATGAGGAAGTATATATAGGAGAAGCGATTAAAAACGAATATGAAATATCTTAAGATCAGTATACGTTAAAATAGATCTGCCATATATAAACTTTAAAGGATACTATAAGATCAAGAACTTCAGTAGGAAAAAAATAGCCCAGTGAGGAAAGGAAATGAGGAAATATATATAAGAGAAGCGATGAAAAACGAAACGAATTAAAAACGAATATGAAATATCTTAAGATCAGCCATATATAAACTAGGAAGGATACTATTAAATCAAGGGCCTCAGCAGGAAAAAAATAGCCCACTGGGGAAAGGAAATTGGGAAATAAATATATGATAAGCAATTAATAAGAAATATTAAATATCTTAGGATCAGTAATACGTTAAAATAGATCTGTCATATATAAACTATGAAGGATACTATTAAATCAAGGGCCCCAGCAGGAAAAAATAGCCCACTGAGGAAAGGAAATTGAGAGATAGATGTATGAAAAGCAATGAATAAAATATATGTCTTATTATCATTAACAACGTTAAAATAGATATACAATATATAAACTATAAAGGATACTATTAAAGCAAGGGCCCCAGCAGGAAAAAATAGCCCAATGAGGAAAGGAAATTGAGAGATAGATGTATGAAAAGCAATGAATAAAATATATGTCTTATTATCATTAACAACGTTAAAATAGATATACAATATATAAACTATAAAGGATACTATTAAATCAAGGGCCCCAGCAGGAAAAAAATAGCCCAATGAGGAAAGGAAATTGAGAGATAGATGTATGAAAAGCAATGAATAAAATATATGTCTTATTATCATTAACAACGTTAAAATAGATATACAATATATAAACTATAAAGGATACTATTAAAGCAAGGGCCCCAGCAGGAAAAAATAGCCCACTGAGGAAAGGAAATTGAGAGATAGATGTATGAAAAGCAATGAATAAAATATATGTCTTATTATCATTAACAACGTTAAAATAGATATACAATATATAAACTATAAAGGATACTATTAAAGCAAGGGCCCCAGCAGGAAAAAATAGCCCAATGAGGAAAGGAAATTGGGAGATAGATATATGAAAAGCAATGAATAAAATATGTCTTAATATCAGTAACAACGTTAAAATAGTTATACAATATATAAATCATGAAGGATACTATAAGATCAAGGGCCCCGGCAGGAAAAAATAGCCCAATGAGGAAAGGAAATTGGGAGATAGATGTATGAAAAGCAATGAATAAAATATATGTCTTATTATCATTAACAACGTTAAAATAGATATACAATATATAAACTATAAAGGATACTATTAAAGCAAGGGCCCCGGCAGGAAAAAATAGCCCAATGAGGAAAGGAAATTGAGAGATAGATGTATGGAAAGCAATGAATAAAATATATGTCTTATTATCATTAACAACGTTAAAATAGATATACAATATATAAACTATGAAGGATACTATTAAAGCAAGGGCCCCAGCAGGAAAAAATAGCCCAATGAGGAAAGGAAATTGAGAGATAGATGTATGAAAAGCAATGAATAAAATATATGTCTTATTATCATTAACAACGTTAAAATAGATATACAATATATAAACTATAAAGGATACTATTAAATCAAGGGCCCCAGCAGGAAAAAATAGCCCAATGAGGAAAGGAAATTGAGAGATAGATGTATGAAAAGCAATGAATAAAATATATGTCTTATTATCATTAACAACGTTAAAATAGATATACAATATATAAACTATAAAGGATACTATTAAATCAAGGGCCCCAGCAGGAAAAAATAGCCCACCGAGGAAAGGAAATTGGGAGATGGATATATGAAAAGCAATGAATAAAATATGTCTTAATTTCAGTAACAACGTTAAAATAGTTATACAATATATAAATTATGAAGGGTACTATAAGATCAAGGGCCCCACCAGGAAAAAATAGCCCAATGAGGAAAGGAAATTGAGAGATAGGTGTATGAAAAGCAATGAATAAAACATATGTCTTATTATCAGTAACAACGTTAAAATAGTTATACAATATATAAATTATGAAGGATACTATAAGATCAAGGGCCCCGCCAGGAAAAAATAGCCCTACGAGGAAAGGAAATGGGGAAATAGATATATGAAAAGCAATGAATAACGAACATAAAATGTCTACATCATTAAAATATATATACTATATATAAACCATGAAGAGAAACAAGGATACTATTAAATTAAGGGCCCCAGCAGGAAAAAATAACCCAATGGGGAAAGGAAAGTGAGAGATAGATGTATGAAAAGCAATGAATAAAATATATGTCTTAAGATCAGTAGCAACGTTAAAATAGACATGCAATATATAAATCATGAAGGATACTATAAGATCAAGGGCCCCACAAGGAAAAAATAGCCTCGTGAGGAAAGGAAATGGGGAAATAGATATATGAAAAGCAATGAATAAAGAATATGAAATGTCTACAACATTAAGATATATCTACTATTTATAAACTATGAAGAAAAACTCATATAAGCCTGGTCAACATGAAAATATTAACTGCAATTTTGACTTCTGAAGTTCCACTTACTCAATTGCCTTTAGTTGGAAGATCAGTCCACTAATATGGAGGTATATATCTTAAGTGGCTTTGTAGATTATGTTTATGGGGGGGTGTTAAAATTAGACGCGTTAATTATTAGCAGAAATTTCTCAGGGCAATAGATCAATAAGAAAAATAGTGAGTGACATAATTATCATATCCCTCCTATGTGAATTTATAGTGTTAGGGAAAATGATATAAAAATCCTTTCTGGCATGCCAATGAATATATGACAATAATTTTGTCGCCCAATATTCAATTAAAGGGCAGTGAGAGTCACAACTCACAAGTACAACTTAAAGAAAATTGAAAATATAATAAACAGAGCAAGTTTTATAGGGTGTGTTTCATCTGGAATATGATATATGGTACAGAGGGCTATGGCACTACCCAAAACCAGAACAATGGTTTGATTTTGGCGTATCCTAGAGGAGCTGCTTACCATAGCTAAAGAGTCTCTTCTACCCTTACCAAGAGGAAAGTAACCACTGAACAGTCATATTACTGTAAGTTAACCCCTTAAGCGAAGAAGAATTGCCTGGTGATCTCAGTATTGTCAGGTGTATGAGGACAGAGGAAAATATTGCCAAAATAAGCCAGACTATTCAGTATATGTGTTGGTAAAGACAAAATGAGCCGTAACCAGAGAGAGGGATCCAATGTAGTACTGTCTAACCAATCAAAGGATCCAATAACTCTCTGGCAGTAGTATCTCAACGGGTGGCTTGTGCCCTGGACAACCTTAGCATATCATTTATGAATATGGATTTTTATTCGAGCTCCAATAATTGGCACAAATTTTTAGTATTGGCCGACTCTTTTGGTATAGTCGATAACTCCAGTCTTTGATAACTTATGAACACGAGCACATGCATAATTTTTTCTTATCTTAATTAAAAGTTTCTTATGACTAATATTCCCAATCAAAATGATTTTTATTTTTATTAAGAAGCTAATCCAATTAACCAGAATGCAACATGGACCACTGACAAAATAAATGAAGCTACCCGTGTTAGTGACAAAATCTAAGTAACAATTTTTAGTAATTTGAACATGCTATCCATTAGTAAATTCACAATTGCCATAAGTAAATATAATTTCATATATTTTGTAGCGAAAAAGCATTACAAAAAACACATACTGTATTATAGTACAACAAATCATTTTCCATAAGCAACTGTAATATACTGTAACAACAATCTGCATGTTACAATATAACATATAGTAAATTATGAATGGCATGAAATAATGTATTGTGGCACAAGGATGATAATGATATAGAATTATTATAATAAATCATCTCACAAACTATGAAACAATACCAAATAATTAAAAATTATAACCTAATTCAGAAAGGAGAGAAATGATACAGTTGACAGAATTAGCGGCAGGGTTGCCATTCCTACGATAATTATCGTACATGTACGATTATTTTAGGTCCAGTACGATGTACGATACATACCTTAGGCATATACAAATGTGTGTTTAATTAAACAATTATACTAAAATATTTTGAAATAAGTCGATCATGTAACTCCCTAATAATTATATTGAAACTGTGTACGATAATTTTGGTTGAAAAACGACAATTTTAAGCCTCGTGTACGATAATCCTGTCGAAATAATCTGGCAACGCTGATTAGCGGGCAAGTCCGATGTAAACAAACAGTCTTGAAATCACTGTCTCTGTATTATTTCTTTATAAGTGTAAATGTAGTGTAGCTCGTTACATTTATAATGGCCCTTAGGACAAATGTAAAGAACTTCATGAAATCTAAACATATAAATGTTCCTGAGGAATGGATAGACGCATGTCTGGAATTCATTCAGTTGGACAATCCTGGAATAAATGTAAGTATCCTTTTGTGTTTTGTTTTGGTTTTGGTTTTAAATAGTTATATAAGCTTGTCTTCAATAATTTAAGATGTATTTGTTAAGTTAGGTTATGTTAAGGTCGATTGCATTGCTTTGAACATGGTAACGTCCCCGACTGGTGAACGCCAGACTGGGGTTCGAGTCCCGCTCAAACTTGTTAGTGCCTTTGGTCGCTGCAACCTCACTATTCTTGTGAGCTGAGAATTGGGCGTTTGGGGGAGCCATTGCCTGGCACTTGGTGGTCCTAGCTCGGGTGGAGGGTGGGCTTGGTCGCTGATCATATGATATACGGTCAGTCTCTAGGGTATTGTCCTGCTTGATAGGACAGTGTCACTGCCCTTTACCTCTGCCATTCATGAGCGGCCTTTAAATGGTTTCATTGTAGTGTATTACAGGGCAATGTAACCTAGGAAAACAACTACTTTTTCATATAGAAAAAATGGTAATTTTTTATTGTATTACAGGGTGAGATTTCGAACAAAATATATGGTTTCCTATAGTAAATAACGTGATTTAACCGAATTTGCTGTTCATTTCAATCGGAAACAAACAGATCAACCAATTCGGCGAACTTTAAGTTGCACGGTGTCACTTCTCTTACGAATGTACTGCGAATGATAACATTAGCAACGTTACCAATAATACACAGTGTTACCAACGTTGATGTATGGTACACAGAGTTACCAACGGCATGCTGACATTACTAACGATAGCAATGATAGATATTTCCATACGAATTTTAAATAATTTCTCCATATAAGTTTTACCCAATATATAAAAAGTACAAAAAGGGCACAGAACCTAGCAAACCCACCTAACCTAGCCTAGTAGTATGACAGGTCACAAAATAACATTTGATCTACATCGGACGTTGGCAGCACTGATTACTGTATTTTTTCATGACACAATCTTTGCAACGGCACCTCCAAAGTTTATTCAGATATACTGTTTTGTATTTTCCTCCAGTTATTATAATTTCAAGAATGTAATGTATAGAGAAGAAAAGGCTTGTTTTACGTTTATATATCGATTCCCCAGTATGTTTTCCCCACCCAAAACCCCGAGTTCCCACTGGGGCTCCCCCATTATTGGAGGATATAGATGTGTATTTATTTCTGAAACTATTAATTTGCGACGGGAACGAGTATCAGTTTCGAAGAGAGCGTAATTTTTTCTATAAGAAAAAGTAGTTGTTTTCCTAGGTTACATCGCCCTGTAATACACTACAATGAAACCGAAAAAATTACGCTCTCATCGAAAATGACACTCGTTCCCGTCGCAAATGAATAGTTTCAGAAATGTATATACAGTACATTTATATCCTCCGATAATGGGGGACCCCCAGTGGGAACTCGGGGTTTTGGGTGGGGAAAACATACTGGGGAATCTATATATAAACGTAAAACAAGCCTTTTCTTCTCTATACATTACCTTCTTGAAATTATTATAATACTGGATAAACTTTGGAGGTGCCGTTGCAAAGATTGTGTCATGAAAAAATACAGTAACAAGTGCTGCCAACGTCTGATGTAGATCAAATGTTATTTTGTGACCTGTCATACTACTAGGCTAGGTTAGGTGAGTTTCTTAGGTTCTGTGCCCTTTTTGTACTTTATATATATTGAGTAAAACTTATATGGAGAAATTATTTAAAATACCTATGGAAATATCTATCATTAAGGATACGTCAACGTTGGTAACACTGTGTGTTATTGGTAACGTTGCTAATGTTATTGTTCGCAGTTCATTCGTAAGAGAAGTGACACCGTGCAAATCAAAGTTAGCCGAATTGGTTGATCTGTTTGTTTCCGATTGAAAGGAACATCAAATTCGGTTAATTCATGTTAATTACAATAGGAAAACATATATTTTCTGTTCGAAATCTCACCCTGTAATCCAATATAAAATTACCCTTTAAATTTTTATAAACTGATAGTCATTGATCTGCAAATGCTTTACCTTAGATTATATTAGTACAATAATCAATCCAAACAAAATAACAGGTATTTCCAGTGGATTTTAGGTAATTTAAACGGTTCTGATGAAAGTATTTGTCTTGGTATTATAATTTCCATGATAAAGATGAGTTTCAAAGACTAGAAGTTATGACAGGGAAACTTTATTTCAAAAGGGAAAGAAAAACGAATACGACATACTTGAGGTTTTCCATTTAATCTAACATAGGACTTCTGTTTTTCTTTATTGGGGTCCAGTTATGGAGGTGTATGCTTGATCATGGCCATGCCCCATAACACCCTCATTTTCAACCCTATTTATAAAAATACGGCAGTCTAAGGGCTGTCGCAGGGGATCTGTTTTACAACAGCCTTCGTTGCCTGGGCTGTGAATCTGACGGTACCTACGACCCTGGTTTGCGAGGTGTTTATGATTCTGCTCTCTGCATTTAATCAGGTCTGAGATTAGTGATCCCAGGATTTTAGCCAGCCAGTTTGGTAAGGACTTCCTTCCACCCAAAGATGAGTAGCATATTTAAAGATAAAGGTTTGTTTTCTTGTTGGAACTAATCACAAATTACTGCTATCGCTTCCCCTGAAAGTTCCAGATGCAATCAAAGTGACTACTCCACAGTGTACCAGCAAGGGGAGCTACACCGGCACAAGCTGGTAATTACTGGCTGCTGCTGACACTTCGTTACAAGTCTCAACTGCTGAGTTTCAGCTGTGCCTGAATCAATCTATCATAGGACTCATGTTTGTATAGTTAGGAATAATGTAAACTTGTACAATTTGTGATATTTTGCTGTATTTTAATCAACTTTCTTTATATTTTAGACTACACTATTTTGCTAATCTTTAGTAATATCTTTCAGATGAACAACTTCAGGCTGATACATGAAAAAGCTTATGAACAATGGTTGCATTCAGATTTGACAGAGTTGGCATCATGTTGTCTTCCTTTTGGGTTGGCTCAGAAGAGATGCATGATGCTAAATGGTCAGTTTGTTTTACAGGTAAGCTCTGTATATCACGTTTTAGGTTTAGATTTACAAGTGTTTTTTCATGGGAGTTGTTAATTAAATGATCCAAGTACACTATGTACATCACAAGTGACATTTGTTCCTATGCTTATACAAATCCATCATCGTTAACGAGGCAGTTAATGACAGGTGGTGAGTTTGGGCATGTAGCCCTGCCTACTCTCTTGTTAACCCTTTTACCCCCAAGCTATTTGGAAATTTCCAACCCTTAACCCCCAGGGGGTTATTTTTTTCCCAGCACATTTTGCAGTATATTTTTTTTCAAATTGCTCTAACAGCCTTAATTTTTGTCATAGAGAGGTCAGGTTGGTCTCATTCTCTTGGAAAATGCCTGAATTTTTTCATAAAATTATTAAAAATATGAAAAAAATAATTTTTATAGCATTTTTTTGCAAGGACGTATCGGTACGTCCATGGGGGTAAAGGGATGGCTTTTGTGAAACGTACCAGTACGTCCTTTGGGGGTAAAAGGGTTAAAGACTCTCCACTTTTATCTTTGGCTGTAACAAGTATGGTTCTACTATTGTATCCTATCCAAGCCTGTTTAATAATTTTCTCTTACATTTTAGTTTGAAAAGACGATATTGGCTTTGTGATGATAATGAAACGAAGGAGGAATGTGAATGCAGGTTGGACACTGCATCTGTTTATGACTAAGCTGGTGATAGATCCACTTACACTGTACACTACATTAGAGATATGATTGCTCACAGTTATCAGATCCACTTACACTGTACACTACATTAGAGATATGATCGTTCACAGTTATCAGATCCACTTACACTGTACACTACATTAGAGATATGATTGTTCACAATTATCCTCATTTACTGACTGTAGATTGTGGTCTCCCCTTGAGGCTGGCATATTCTTTGAGGAGGGGAAACGCTAAGTCTTCTCTGGTATCATTTTTGACAGTGCGCACTTCATTTAGCTTGCCATTTGGTAAAGCATCTGGTTACATGCCCCTGGCTTATGCTTCCTTTGTTAAGGAGGCAATTTATTTCCTACAGCATATATTTTATTTATGTCAAATGCAATTAACGTTTTTTGAGGTATTTTCACACAAAAATAGATTATGATTTAGCACTAAATTATCTAAACTGTTTACGTAGAATGTTTTGAGAAAGATACCCAGTTAAGTTGTGCCATAGAAAACCTAAAGTATTAGGCTACAAAACACTGGTAATTTTAAAGAATGTCCTAAAACACCAAAGAAGGTTGAGGGATTCTACTACTTATTCAACTGGCCTTACTGTAAAAGTCGGTAGTACTGATATTCACAAAGGTGGCAAGGAGTGAAGGGCATCAGGTCTGTTATTTCGTTGTGGTGTATTGGGGTACAGTATTGGTAGGTGACTATTTTATCCCCTCAGTTGGAATATTGATATTCTAGCCATATGAATCTTGCATTATGATTATTTTGATAGTTTACAGTTAATTTTTATCCTCTTTATTCTTTCAGGTCAATCAAGTACGTGATGTTGGCCATCCTGCATATATGCAGTTACAGAAATTACGCAAAACTGATGGTGGAAATGCAGCGGTATCAGCTGACAGACAGTACCAAGTATGATAATTTCAATTCTAATCTAGAGATACAGAGCATACAAGATTATGTAGCTCAATGAGAATGGCCATTGCTTGGTATACAAAAGTACAGCACAGTACGATATAGGTTACCTTACAATATCTTATTCAAAATATAAAAAAATAACGATAAAAGACTTTGTTGATGTGTTAATATTACACAAGTCATTGTGTAAGTATGAGAGACATAAGGTTGTTACCCTAACTTGATTACTGTATTACTCATCACCTAGTACAGAGGAGTCAGTGTCTCCCTTGGTAAGTTAGTTTTGGTACACTTTAAACAGAAACAAAATTATGCAACACAATGGCTTGTGTAATACAAACAAATCAACAAAGTATTTTATCATTATTTTTTTATATTTTGAATAAGATATTGTAAGGTAACCTATATTGTACTGTGCTGTACTTTTGTATACCAAGCAATGGCCATTCTCATTGAGCTACATAATCTTGTATGCTCTCTCTCTCTCTCTCTCTCTCTCTCTCTCTCTCTCTCTCTCTCTCTCTCTCTCTCTCTCTCTCTCTCTCTCTGTTTAAAGTGTACCAAAAGTAACTTACCAAGGAAGACACTGACTCCTCTGCACTAGGTGATGAGTAATACAGTAATCAAGTTAGGGTGACAACCTTATGTCTCTCATACTTATCAGTATGAAAGCTATGGTTGGGCAGTTTGCTTTTAGTTGCTGCATTTTATCAGTGTGTGTGCTATTTATATTTCTTCTTGTTATTGCCATTGTATGATGATTACCCTGTTACCATTCCCTGAGAGAGAGAGAGAGAGAGAGAGAGAGAGAGAGAGAGAGTGTGTGTGTGTGTTTATTATGCTTGTTGGAAAGAAGAGAAACTACGTAGTGAGAGAGAGAGAGAGAGAGAGAGAGAGAGAGAGAGATAGAGAGAGAGAGAGAGAGAGAGAGAGAGAGAGAGAGAGAGAGTGCTCATTATGCTTGTTGGAAAGAAGAGAAAATACGTAGTGTGGTCTAGGTGATGAAAAGCATCGCGCAAATGTATGGAAAAGAACTCGGGAAGCATGTGGAAACTAGCCTAACTTATCCAGATAATTTCTTACATGTTACACTATTGGTGGGTAGCGGATACACGACCAGCCAGAGTACGCTGTTCAGTAATCTGGCTTCTGATTGGCTGTACGACCATATGATCACTCAAGCCAAAGTGCAGTATTGAGTTCTACATTTTGTTCAGTTTGCATGTAAGCATATATACTTGACATTGCTTTGCATCTTTTTATGTGTTCTGTGGTGTTTTATTTTGTTTTTTTCAATATTAATCTTACCCGATAATCATGTAGCTGTCAACTCTGTTGCCGACAGAAATCTACGGTCGGGATACGCCAGCGATCGCTATACAGGTGGGGGTGAACACCACAGCGCCATCTGTGGTCAGGTACTCTAGTACTTCTTGTCAACACCACCTCAATTTTTCCTCTGTCGTGCCTCCGGTTAGACCTACATGGATACGCTGTTGATTCTGGAGTTATTGCTCACGATTTGGTGATGTATTTGCTCTAGAGTTTAGCCTTCGCTATTCAGGAAGCTATATCATTAGCTTAGCAAGTTTTTGGAATTAATTTGATTTAATTTTTGATTTAATTTTGGTACGAAGAGAGTATGAACTCTCTTTCACTTTTAAATGGCCGACCCTTCCCTTAGACGGAAGTGTTGGTGTCGAAGAGAGTATAGACTCTCTTAATTTTGCTTAACAAAGTTATAGATTTATTTTATATCTCTCCGCCTTTTATAGGCCTCTTTGATTAACTTCCTTTTATTATAAACTTATTAAAATTAATTTTTATTTGTTCCGTAACCGAAATACAAACCACGCTATTTACAAAGGGTATTACTTTTAGCGTAGCTGAAATGGCGAGCCATTAGAATTTAACGAGGGTGTATTACCCCCGCGCTAGTTAGCGGGGGGGTAGGGGAGTGGTAGCTAGCTACCCCTCCTCCCCCTCACACACAGGTGAATACTCACTTTCACTTTTGGCTCGGACTGTGACAGACGTCTCTGTTTTGGTCCTCGCTTGGCAGCCATTGTCTGTTTTGTCTTTACTTAATCGCTTACTTTTCTTTTACTCAATATATATGTAAACATGTTTTCATGTTTGTATATATATTTGAGTATAGAAATAAGTAAGTTTCCTTTTCAGATGTGTGTGTGTAGTGTACGATATCTACGTGGAGGCCTCGGCAGTTAGGCCACCACGGCCTAATTTTATGGGTTGCGATCGAGTTTGACTTCGGTCTTTCTCTCTCTCTCTCTCTTGAGGTCGTTCACCCTTTTACTATGTTTTACTACGCCCTTGTAGCTTCCTTCCCGTGTGGGTGGGGTTGCTACGCCGTACATTTTGTCTCAATTAGTTTATGAATCTAATTGTAGTTGTTAATTTTTCAGCTTGTAGAACGATTCCTTTCGGGGTTTTCGTTTTTTTCTTTAGTGTTCATTCATTTTTAAATTACATAATTACATAGTTACATAATTATAATTGTTATAATTCTGTTTTGGTTACAGCTCTCCTTCCGCGAGTGTAAGTGGTTGTGAGGGCACGTGCCTGTTGTGTAATTCTTGTTCCTTTTCCTCGGGATTCCTCTTCGGAGCCTTCCCGGGGGAATGAATGTGTACTAATATTATTTGTTTTATTTTTTTACAGTTACCGATCTAGTTCGTTTCTGTAATATAGCAACGGTGTGAGCTGTCTGGTTGAGTCCTGGGGATTCGGCTGTTGCTGCCTCCCCCCCTTGTATTGTCGTCAGGGGCGTGTCTCCTTCTACTGGTAGTACTCCCGTGTCGACGGACAGCTCTCCAGTTCATTTTAGAACAGTCAGGAGGCTTGCCTCCTTGGACGGATAACTTTCCTTCCGAGGGAAGTTTTTTTCCTGTCCAGGCTTGAGCTTTTCCTCTTTTGGGGGGTTCTTCTCTTGCCTTTTTTTCGTGCGACTATGCTCTTGGTGCTGAGCGGTCGCACCTGCAGTTTCGCTCAAGGGGCTGGGCAACTGCAGGAGCTCCTCTTCGGAGGATTGCCCCTCTTAGGTCACTGGCTGACCAGTCTCTTCCACGAAGTGTTTCTCTTTCGTTCGCGAGAGAGTACACTCATAGAGACTCCTCTTCGGAGGTTTCTTCTGTTGCTGTTGCTGTTGGCCTCCCTCGCCGTAAGGCCCTCCGTCCGCCTCGTCGTAAGGGCCTCTCATCTCCCTATAAGGGTGCTTGAGGCGCCTTTTTGAATCTCCGTTTGCAGCCTACAACTTCTTTTTCTCGATCTTCCGTCTTGGTGCAGATGGACAGCAGTCTAATCTCGTCTTCCGACGGGCAACGGTCTTCCCGACGGACAACGGTCTTCCCGACGGACAGCGGTCTTCCGACGGACATCAGTCTCCCGGCGGACAACGATCCCTTCGGGGCAAAGGGTTGCCCCCACGGGGGTTCTTCCCTTGCGTGTCAGGGTTTCCCTGCGCGCCCTTCTGTTCGTCAGCGCTCTCCTGTTCGTCAGCGCTTTCAAGATGATCTTCCCTGTGGTTCCTGTTTCGTGCCCTGTGCGCCCACGTTCGCCCTCGCGATCTAGAACTTCGGTTCAGGTCGGGGTCAAGGACTCTTCTTCTTTGCGCAGGCTTCCACGCGTAGCCTTCTGCTCGTCAGCGATCATCAGCTCGTCAGCGATCATCAGCTCGTCAGCGATCATCAGCTCGCCAGCGATCGTCAGCTCGTCAGCGATCATCAGCTCGCCAGCGATCTCCAGATCGCCCACGTGTGTTACAGCTGGCACGCCAACGTTCTCCAACACTTCTGAAGGAACATGGTTCGCCAGCTACTAGCTCAACTGCGGATGCTGATCGCCATCGCGCGACCCTCAACTGCAGATGCTGACCGCCATCGCGCGACCCTCAACTGCAGATGCTGACCGCCATCGCGCGACCCTCAACTGCAGATGCTGACCGCCATCGCGCGACCCTCAACTGCAGATGCTGACCGCCATCGCGCGACCCTCAACTGCAGATGCTGACCGCCATCGCGCGACCCTCAACTGCAGATGCTGACCGCCATCGCGCGACCCTCAACTGCAGATGCTGACCGCCATCGCGCGACCCTCAACTGCAGATGCTGACCGCCATCGCGCGACCCTCAACTGCAGATGCTGCGCGCCATCGCACAACCCTGAACGATTGCCCGCTTACGCATGCTGCTCCTCATCGCACAACCCTGAACGATCGCCCTCCTGCAGATGCTGATCACCATCGCACCCTTTCACGCGATCATTCACCTGCGCATGCTGCTCGCCATCGCACAACCCTGCACGATAGCCCGCTTACGCATGCTGCTCCTCATCGCACAACCCTGAACGCTCGCCCTCTTGCGGATGCTGATCACCATCGCACCCTATCACGCGATCATTCACCTACACATGCTGCTCGCCATCGCTTACCGCCAGCGATCTTCTTCACCTACGCGGCAGCACGATCCCTCGCCGTCACGCCCATTCCCCTGCGCGCCCGCGCGATCGCTCGCCTGCGCGCCCGCGCGATCGCTCGCCTGCGCGCCCGCGCGATCGCTCGCCGGCGCGCCCGCGCGATCGCTCGCCTGCGCGCCCGCGCGATCGCTCGCCTGCGCGCCCTCGCGACCGCTCGCCTGCGCGCCCGCGCGACCACTCGCCTGTGCGCCCGCGCGACCATTCGCCTTTGCGCGACCGTTCGCCCTCGCGCGACCATAGTTCGCGGCGAATTCCACAGCCGGTGGTAGCAGCAGGGACGCGTGCTCCTAGGCGGCACTCGGGATCACCTCCATCCAAGCACAGGTTGGTAGTGCAGGACGAAGACAGGCCAGTACAACATTCTTCCCACCTTCTTTTCAGGCAGGAACCGTCGTGTCCTCTCCAAAGGATCGCCCGATCCCTTTCACCTTAGCGAGGATTTCGGACTCTGTGTCCTTGGAGCAGCAGACATGGTTTGATCCGCTGGCACGGGCATTAATGAGGGTTATGAAACCAGCACTCACCGGCCAGGGTAACAAACCAGCGGCTGTCTCTCCTACGCTGAAGAGAAAGAGAGGAGTGGACTTCGTGGTGACTTCCCCCAGGGCGAAGTTGGTTCCCAAGAGGTCGGTCTCGAGGGTCCCCTCTCCTGCACGAGTACTCTCTCCTTCTCCCGCCCTGGAAGGATTTTTGGCGGGGGGGCTTTCCGTTGAAGATTTCTCCATCGGACAAGGGGTGACTGCTTACCTCTTCCTCTGGGAGCTTACCAGGTTCTTTCCCTCCTCGGTTACGGCCCGAGGTTTGGTTCAAGGAAGCTACAGGAAGATCAAGGGTACTTTCCTCCTCTCGAGCTCAGGCACCTTGGCCTTTCGTCGTTAAGTATCTACTTGCGGACAAGCTCGATGTTTTACCATCTGGACGCACTGACTGAAGGCTTCCTTCGGGTGTCTCATCTGTGGAGGTCAACGACCTCAGACACCCTTCCATCCTTGAGAAGAGTTTTGTCTTTGCCCAAGGACAGAGACTTAAACATCTGCTGTGCGGAGTAAATCGACTTCCGGTTTCACTCCTCCAAGGCGCTTTCTTCCAGACTCTGCAGGGCTCCAGCTCCCTTTTCTTTCAACCACGTCGGCCTAAGTTATCGGCTACGACAACTGGGACAAGGTGTCCAATTGTAGTTTCCTCCTGTCAGGAACAGATGGCACGGGAGACTCCCCCGGGGGGGCATAGTCCTAAAAGGAGTTCACGAACTCTAGGATTGCAGGTTTTTTCGCTGGGAGGATGCTTAAGGTTACTCATCCGAATGACAGCTTCCCGATGCCCATTCCCGCACAATCTCTGTGAGTAGCCAAGGATATCGCGCCTGCCGTCTCTGTCAGCGAATTCAGTGTCTCTGAACCTCTATGCCATAGCATCAGCAGAGTTGCCCGGTTGGGCAGAATGATCCATACCTTAGGCGAAGGTCTTCCTTAGGATCATCGACGGCTTCACCCCCGGCCCCCTCAGTCGATCCTTTCTTGTAAGGAAGGATCTGAGAGGGGATGTCCATAGTCGACCTCTCAGCCCTGATCAAGTTTGTCGAACAAACTTCGGCCAGCGTAGACCAGCAGAATCGATCAGACTGGTAAAGAGGCGACAGGACTCCTTTAACCCTGGATCGGAAGGACGGGTACTTTCAGTTTCCATTCCATCCATCTTCCAGGGTGCTCGTCGAATTCAGCCTAAACTGCAAGTATTCCTGCTTATGATGCAGTGTGGCTATCCCGCCGTGGCATAGCAGGTTTGTTTCCCCAGAGAACTCTCCCTGCCTTCCTCTTGGCCGCTCAGGTGCAGACTTCCGCCTCCTCTGCTGTTTGGAGGGCTGGTCAACTCCGGTAGGCTCGGGTTTCGACCTTCTTCAGCGCCGGGAAAAGCTTCCGAATGCTGACCATGAGTGTGGGCTCATGGTATTTTGCTTGGAGCCTTCTCTTCCTCTGCCTCAACATCTGGAGTATCTGGCCATGATATTGAGTCAACCGCCTTACCACGTTGGAAACCCCGCTTCTCGTCCGTCCAGCGAGGTTAAGCAACGTCGGCACTTGGATGGGTGACCACCTGGGGACGCCAGATTCTGTTACCACATCCTCCGAGCCTTCCTTTCGGTTGACTGTGGCAAGACTGAGGAGAGTCGCAGTACCTGTTCTCAGTCAAGCAGAGTTTTCAGCCCTACCTTGGAACGTTTCCTAGTTCTTCTTTCCTCATTGACCCGTTTATAGTCCGAACGGTCGCCTCAGGATAAGTTCCATGTGGGGCGATCCAAGTTCCGGTGGCTTCAGGCAATGTTTAACCGGACTCCCTGGCCCTATGGGACCAGCGGAACTATTAAACCTGCAATGGGTGTTGACCTATGGAGCCTCTTGATGGTAGTGGATATTCTCGTCCTTTCCCCACATTCTTGATGCGGTTCTCGGACTCGTCAAAGGAAAGGGGGGGGGGGGCATGTTCCGGTCCAGGCCTATGGTCAAGACCTGAAGGATACCTCTCCATCATTCAGGCAGGCTTAAGGGCCTTAGTCTGGCCCCTCTTCAGTCCTACCGCTCCTGCCAAGTCGCCCCGTTGCGTGTCGACTTCATGCTAACCAGCAGGGGACGCATTTTCACACCTTCACATCTTGCAGTAGAGATACCGGGATGATTGAGATTCTCTCAATTCCACCATCGGCTCTCTCATTCCAGGCAGGGGAATGTTTCTCTCAGACTATCCAAGCAGAGCCTCATAGAGAGAGTGTACCTAGGGGTCTTTGACCTTGGGTAACCAGCAAGTGCTGATCTAAGGGACCTGATCGCGACAGCTTGGAACCTCAAGCTTCCGCTAGTTTTCCCCCCAGTCTCAGACCCCGAGACTCTGGCAAGATGCATTCCGGTGATGGTGGGACAACTTCGACGCCTGCGTCTTCCCTCCTTTTTGTCTGCGGACAATGGGTCTCAACAAAACCAGGTTGTCTGTCAACCTTTCAATGGGAGAGCTCCACTGGGACTATGCGCAGAACGGTTTCTGGACCCTCTGCTTCCCCTGACGGAACTCCCGGGAGAGCTTCTCCCACGGCGCAGGCTACTCAAGCAACCACACTGCGACATCTCTCCCGAACCGGGGCGTCGCTTCGGCTTCATGCCTGGAGACACTACGCTTCCTCCTCTAGAAGAGACAACCCGCTACAGTCGCGGTACGGAGGTCGCGTCATATGCGATAGTCATCCACAGGGGTCTCCCAGGCAAAGTGAAGAGTCTAAGGTGGTTGGTGCCGTGGGAGATATACCTCTTCCCGTGAGGCCTCTTCTCCAGCAATAACGGTCTTATTGCCTTTCGGCGGGAGGAAACTCCTTTCCGCTCTTGGCAATGAAGCCTGTCGCTCAGCCTTTCCCTGACCTTCAGGCTTAAAGGAATAACTTTTTCCTGCCCGCTGGATCTATTCTCGCTCATGCGAAGCTACGATCGTCCCTGCCCTAGTCGGAGGAAGACCTCCAACTTGGAGCATGGCTCGGACTTTTAGTCCTTTAAGAGATCTTCTCAAGACCCTTTTACGACAGGCCTCGGATTGTATTCCGCCTTGGGTCTTCTGCTCACTCTGGCCACGGCCAGTGTGTAAGCAATCTTCTTGGTCTCTTACTACTCCCCCCCTTTCTAAGGAAGAGGGGAAGGCAACATTCAGGCTCGCTCCTGAGTTGTTGGCTAGACTCAGAATCTGAGGGTCCCGACCCTTCGGTCCGATTCATTCAAGATTTTGAGTCTCCATTCTGTGTCTGATGTCCCAAGACCTTCTCTTTCTTGCCAGTACAGGAATCGAGAGGTTAGCGCTGGGAACAGCTGCAGTTTGGCCTCAGTTGCAGCCGATTTGGGAACACAAGGAGGACATGGGGGGAGAGTCACCAGTATACCTCTTCAGCCCGGACTCAAGGACATTCATCTCGACCTGTCTTCAGACCCTCCCCCGTCACGTCGCCCTACAGCACGATGTTGGATACATCGCAACGTCCCTCGCCTTCGAGTAATACTACTCTGTGACGCAGGTGCTACAAGCTGGAGTCTGGAAGCGTCTGATGACCTTCGCAGCCCGCTTCCTGCAGGGCGTGACCCACAGGAGTCTCGATACGTTTTCTATCGCTCTGTGGTGGCTACACAACAGCTGGTCTAACCTCAGGCTCCTTTTTGGACAGGTAGCAGAAGGTTGAGGGCATTGTTATCAGGTTTTAGTCTGCATGAACGAAAGAAGTATGTCTGGCCCTTACTTCTTTCTTCATCATCCCCTCTACGGGGAAGCAGCATCCTGGTCTCTGCATAGCTGACCTCGAACCTCTGCAGGTAAACCATGCTTCCTTGTGTTCCAAGTATTGAGTCAATACTGTCGCGTCCCCCATACCCTGACGAGGTGGTATTGGGAACGTCCTAACCCAGAGTTCCTTCTGGAACTCCAGGTCAACTGCCTAAGACGGGTCACACTTCTTCCTTCACACACAAGCTTACGTAGGCCACATGGTTCCTTGCGGTGCAAGGAACTTGTGAGGTGCAGGGACTCCTTTTCTCGAGTGCGACTCACTCGGATTCTGAGTCCCCGGGTAAAGCCAAAGCCAGTATGGCTGGGGACTTTCCACCCTTCCTAAGGGATAAGTCACCCTTTGTAAATAGCGTGGTTTGTATTTCGGTTACGGAACAAATGACAAATTCGAAGATAATTTGTATTTTTCCTAACCATACAAACCTTAGCTATTTACACATATTTGCCCGCCAGCCCTGTCCCCCAAGACAAGTCCTACCTCTAAGTGAAAGTGAGTATTCACCTGTGTGTGAGGGGGAGGAGGGGTAGCTAGCTACCACTCCCCTACCCCCCCGCTAACTAGCGCGGGGGTAATACACCCTCGTTAAATTCTAATGGCTCGCCATTTCAGCTACGCTAAAAGTAATACCCTTTGTAAATAGCTAAGGTTTGTATGGTTAGGAAAAATACAAATTATCTTCGAATTTGTCATATTTGTTTATATTCGACCTTTCCTAATAGTAGGCGGTCTTTTCTTGGAACCGAAGTTAATTAACTTTGAGCCCGTCATTTCGTTTTTACCTGTTAACATATTATGCCATTTTAATGTTTTTGAAAGAATTTCTTTGATAGTCTTGTACTGTTTTCAAAGTTGAACTAACGTTTTGTTTTGTCTCTGCAGTTGTTGACGTTCAGAACGTTCAACTTGCGCTCTATCGTTACGATAGAGAGAGAGTCTATCACGGTGTCACGTTGCAGTAAGAGTAAACCGATTCTAGCGTTTTGTTCATTCTTTCTTAGCTTAAATGGTTCTATTCTAATAAAGGAACTTTTTATTTGGGAAACCTTTCAGTTTTTTTCCTTTAACAATAATATGTTTTAACGATATATATAATTGGGCTCTTCTCTCAGGTGCTAAGTCAAGAGAGAGAGAGAGAGAGATAGAGATAGAGACGGAGGGAGAGAGAGGAGGGTAAACGTTTCGTTCAAGCGGGTAACGTTGTTATCGTTTTTGCTCTTCTCCCTAGTCTCTTTAGGGGAAGAAGGTAAACGTTTCTAGAGTTTTATTCTTGTTCTCAGACTTTATGCGGTGAGAGATTTTAAACGTAGTTTATTTGATCTAGTGTTTAATCTCTTTTCCAGCCACTGAATTATTTATCTTTCATTATGTTTTTCTGTTACATTGTAATACTGTTTTCGCAATTACTAACTTTTAATGAAGGATAGAATTGCGTGTTTCAGGTACAAACCACTTAAAGTTTCGAGTTCAGTGAAATAAGTGCAAACAGAAAATCAAAAGTGATAAAGTGATAAGCGCATAGTGTTACAGTGTTGCGTTCGAGGGTTCGTCTGTTTGTGCCAGTTGTTCGCCTAGTCTGGGACCTCTTACAAGCTCCCAAGCCCAGGGGAGAAGTAATGTCGAAGGACTTATGGGTTCAGCAGGCCTTGATCGACGAACAGACGTTTCCCTCCGTGGTTTCGGGTGTAACCAACTCACGTAGCCGACGTGATCACCTCACCCACACAAAGACGAGAGAGCCCATTTATTCCTCGTCTGCGGAAGAGGTTTCTCGCAGAAACCATGGACCAAATCTTGCAGCTTTTAAGTGCAAGTCGGTCCCTTCCGCGCAAGTCCAACTCCTAGGTGGTGCCATTAGCACTGGGTCAGTTCGGACTTGCTGCAGTACGACAACTGCACACCTCCCAGAGAGGCAAGGTGGTATCGCAACAGACAGTAACTCCGTCTGTTGCCGCACCAGCTGTTTTAGACCCTCAGTTTCAACGGACAGTAGCTCCGTTTGTTGTTGTCTTTCTTAAACTCTAGTGGTCTATGCTGCTGACAATGCAGTCTCAGCTTGCGGTGTTGATGCAGGAGTTTCAGGCAGAGAAGGTTAACACACCTCCTCCTGCGAGCGCTCCTCCACCTCTACGCAGTCCAGCCTGCCAGACGTATGATGTTGAGGTTCCTCAAGCTACCTCCATGCGTGAGCTGCCGCATTGGGAGTTGCCAGATACCAGCTCTGTGCAGCAACCTCCCCTTTCCTTGAGGCAGGAGCCTCTTGCCACGCGGCAACCTCCTCAACACTTGAGGCAGGAGCCTTATGCTTTGCATGAGGTAGGAGCCTCTTGCGTTGCCACTACCTCCTCCATCCTCGAGGCAGCTACCTCTTGCGGTGCGACAACCTCCACCATCCTCGAGGCAGCAACCTCAACTCCACCTCTGCGCAGTCCACCCTGCCAGACGTATGATGTTGAGGTTCCTCAACCTACCTCCACGCGTGAGCTGCCGCATTGGGAGTTGCCAGATACCAGCGCTATGCAGCAACCTCTTGCGTTGCGGCAACCTCCACCATCCTTGAGGCAGCAACCTCAACTCTTGCGGCAGCCACCTCCACTCTTGAGGCAAGAACCTCAACTCTTGAATGGGCTCTCGTGGCATGGTTGGTTTCGACCTGGCCTTTCATTAGAAGGGGCTAGCGTTCGATCCCAAGTATGATGTAGAAATTTATTTCTATTTGAACACGATGTTGTGTTGATATTTATCCATATTGACTCATTAGGGGTAATTTGTATGAATTACTACCAATTGTGTCACGTGGTGGCCCGGGGAAATCTGGTAAAACTCGCTGGTAAAGAGACTGATGTCTCACCAGGTAAATCCTCGGACAGCTAGATTAGTGTCAGGTTCAGATTTCTTTAAAAAATCCTCCTCTACCCATCAGGCAGCCTCATGCTTATGAGGAGCCTCATGCTATGCGGCATCCTCCTCAAACCATGAGGCAAAAGCCTCATGCTATGCGGCAACCGCCTCAACCCATGAGGCAGGAGCCTCATACTATGCGGCATCCTCCTCAACGCATGCGGCATAAGCCTCATCCCTTGCAGCATAAGCCTCATCCCTTGCAGCTTGAGCCTCATCCCATGCAGCATGAGTCTCATACCATGCAGCATGAGCCTCATCCCATGCAGCATGAGCCTCATCCCATGCAGCATAAGCCGCACGCCATGCAACATGCTCTGCTTACCTTACAGCATGCTCTACATACAGCATGCTCTGCATACCTTACCGCATGCTTCTCAGTCACACATCTTTGGTTGTTGCCAACTCACTAGACTGTCAAGCAGTTTCATAACGTTGCCTTCTAGTCTGCTGCTTTTGCACCAGTGAAACCCTCACTGAGAGAACTTAGCTTTTCTCGGATATGGTTCCTGTAGATGAGAAAGTGCTATTCTCCCTCCTTCTGATTTTCCCTTGAGGACTCTGTCATTTGGAGAGGAGCCTTTAGCTGCTTAGCCTCCTATGGACTTTTATTTAAGCATAGCATGCTTCCAGGGAGGGTAATGGTTCCACTTCAGTCGCTAACCCCGTCTGTTACCACACCTGCTCCCATAGACCTTGAGCTGTGTTGCAAGACATGCAGTCCAAGCTTAGTCCTTGTTAGAGGATTTTTTGTTTACGGAGTCAGTGTGTCACTGGGAAGACGTTCAACAACCAGCAGAAGTGTCTTGTTGTGACGCAGTGCGGCAACCTCAGCAACCCGATAAGGAGTTGTCTGTACGACCCAGACAGTCTAGACAGCTTCGGGTTGTCACTGTACTTCCTCGCTTCCCCATGGTTGACAGTTCACAGACTGTGCAGCAGTACCATGATCTTGTGTCCGGCTCCGTCAGACGACTAGCTTTTAAGAGCTCCCACAAGTCGTCGCTGTCTGGAGATTCTCAGATGGACTATGGATCTGACCAAGGAACTGGGCCTCCTGGTCAATTTTGAGGAGTCCCAGCTCGTCCCATCCCAGACCATTGTCTACCTGGGTATGGATCTTCAGAGTCGAGCTTTTCGGGCTTTTCCGTCGGCCCCAAAGATATACTAAGCCCTAGATTGCATCCAGAGCATGCTGAGAAGGAACCGATGCTCAGTCAGGTAGTGGATGAGTCTAACAGGGACACTTTCATCGCTGGCACTGTTCATCGAGTTAGGGAGACCCCACCTCCCCCCCTTCAGTATCATCTAGCGGCTCACTGGATAAAGGACATGACGCTAGAGACGATCTCAGTTCCTGTTTCCGAAGAGAGGAGGTCTACTCTCACGTGGTGAAAGAACAGCTTTCTTCTCAAGGAAGTCTACCTTTGGCTGTTCAGAAACCCGACCGCCGTCTCTTCTCTGACGCATCAGACACGGGCTGGGGTGTGACTTTGGACGGACAGGAATGCTCGGGAACATGGAATCAGGAGCTAAGGACACTTCACATCTATTGCAAGGAGCTGTTGGCGGTTCATCTGACCTTGATAAACTTCAAGTCCCTCCAGCTTAACAAGGTGGTGGAGGTGGACTCTGACAACACCACAGCCTTGGCTTACATCTCCAAGCAGGGAGGGACTCATTCGTGGAAGTTGTTCTAGATCGCAAGGGACCTCCTCATCTGGTTAAAAGATCGAAAGCTCACGCTGGTAACGAGGTTCATTCAGGGCGATATGAATGTCATGGCAGATCGCCTTAGCCGGAAGGGTCAGGTCATCCCCACAGAGTGGACCCTTCACAAGAATGTTTGCAGCAGACTTTGGGCCCTGTGGGGTCAGCCAACCATAGATCTGTTCGCTACCTCGATAACCTAGAGGCTTCCGTTGTATTGTTCTCCGATTCCAGACCCAGCAGCAGTTCACGTGGATGCTTTTCTGCTGGATTGGTCCCATCTCGACCTGTATGCATTCCCGCCGTTCAAGATTGTCAACAGGGTACTTCAGAAGTTCGCCTTCGCAAAGGGACACGGCTGACGTTGGTTGGCTCCGCTCTGGCCCGCGAGAGAATGGTTCATAGAGGTACTGCAATGGCTGGTCGACATTCCCAGGACTCTTCCTCTAGGAGTGGACCTTCTACGTCTACCTCACGTAAAGAAGGTACATCCAAACCTCCACGCTCTTCGTCTGACTGCCTTCAGACTTTCGAAAGACTCTCAAGAGCTAGGGGCTTTTCGAAGGAGGCAGCCAGAGCGATTGCCAGAGCAAGGAGGACATCCACTCTCAGAGTCTATCAGTCTAAAGGGGAAGTCTTCCGAAGCTGGTACAAAGCCAATGCAGTTTCCTCATCCAGTACCACTGTAACCCAGATTGCTGACTTCCTGTTACATCTAAGGAACGTAAGATCCCTTTCAGCTCCTACGATTAAGGGTTACAGAAGTATGTTGGCAGCGGTCTTCCGCCACAGAGGCTTGGATCTTTCCACCAACAAAGATCTACAGGACCCTCCTTAGGTCTTTTAAGACCTCAAAGGAACGTCGGTTGTCCACTCCAGGCTGGAATCTAGACGTGGTCCTAAGGTTCCTTATGTCATCAAGATTTGAACCTCTCCAATCAGCTTCTTTTAAGGACCTCACATTAAAAACTCATTTCCTCGTGTGCTTGACAACAGCTAAAAGAGTAAGTGAGATCCACGCCTTCAGCAGGGAACATAGTTTTTCACATCTGAAACGGCTACATGTTCCTGCAGCTCGGTTTTTTTTTGCTAAAACGAGCTTCCCTTCACGTCCTTGGCCTAAGTCGTTCGAGATCCCAAGCCTGTCCAACTTGGTGGGGGACGAACTGGAGAGAGTACTTTGCCCAGTTAGAGCTCTTAGGTACTATCTAAAAAGGTCATAACCTTTACGAGGACAATCAGAGCCTTATGGTGGGCTATCAAGAAGCCTTCTCTTCCATGGTCTAAGAACTCAGTTTCTTACCTATTCAGGCTCCTGATTAGGGAAGCAACATTCTCATCTGAAGGAAGAAGACCTTGCTTTGCTGAAGGTAAGGACACATGAAGTGAGAGCTGTGGTACTTCAGTGGCCCTCAAACAGAACCGTTCTCTGCAGAGTGTTATGGATGCAACCTATTGGAGAAGCAAGTCAGTGTTCGCATCATTCTATCTCAAAGATGTCCAGTCTCTTTACGAGAACTGCTACACCCTGGGACCATTCGTTAGCAACGAATGGCAGTAGTAGGCCGGGGGCTCAGCCACTACATTCCCATAATCCCATAAACCTTTTTAACCTTTCTCTTGAATACTTTTTATGGGTTGTTACGGTTGGCTAAGAAGCCTTCCACATCCTTGTTGATTTGGCGGGTGGTCAATTCTTTCTTGAGAAGCGCCGAGGTTAAAAGGTTGAGATGAGGTCCTTTAGTATGGGGTTGCAGCCCTTTATACTTCAGCACCTAAGAGTCCGTTCAGCATCCTAAGAGGACCGCTACGCTCAGTAAGAAAGACGTACTTAATAAAGGCAGAGTAATGGGTTCAAGTCGTCTTCCTACCAGGTACTTATTTATTTTATGTTATTTTTGAATAACTAATAAAATAAAATACGGGATACTTAGCTTCTGTGTTAACATGTATGCTGGTCTCCACCCACCACCCTGGGTGTGAATCAGCTACATGATTATCGGGTAAGATTAATATTGAAAAATGTTATTTTCATTAGTAAAATAAATTTTTGAATATACTTACCCGATAATCATGATTTAATTGACCCACCCTTCTCCCCATAGAGAACCAGTGGAGCCGAGGAAAAAATTGAGGTGGTTGTTGACAAGAAGTACTAGAGTACCTGACCACAGATGGCGCTGTGGTGTCACCCCCACCTGTATAGCGATCGCTGGCGTATCCCGACCGTAGATTCTGTCGGGCAACAGAGTTGACAGCTACATGATTATCGGGTAAGTATATTCAAAAATTTATTTTACTAATGAAAATAACATTTTTAAATATTTAACTTAGCCGGTGAATATATAATAGCTGCTACTCAGCGGCTCGACAGAAAACACACTCAAAAACTCGCGAGCGATCGCTATGAAAGTTGCGGGTGTGACCATCAGCGCCAACTATCGGCCAGATGCCACTCTTGCATGTAAACAAACCCTTCAATTCTTCTCTGTCGACCTTGACGACAAGACGTATCATTACTCGCTGTAGAACCTGGAGTTTTCTCAACATATTTGGTGAAGTACTTCCTTTTGGTTTGAGCTTTCGCAATGCAGGTGTTTTATCTTCAACTTAAATCTTGAACTCGTTTTTGGATAGATTTAAATTTTGATGACTTTGGATTGTTTTTTGGACTTTCTTTGACTTTTAAAATGGCCGACCCTCCCTTAGTACGGAAGTGTGTTTTAGGCTTTTAAACAATTATCTTATCACGTTATAAATTAATTATAGATTTTCCTCTATATATTTTATATCTCAACCGCCTTTATTAGGCCCTCTTCGATTAGCTTTCCATTTATAATAAACATCAAGATAAATTTTAATGATTTGTTTATATGCGACATTTCCTGAGAGTAGGCGGGTCCTAACTTGGAAACCGAAGTTAAACAACGTTGAGCCCTTTCAATCGTAAAATAACTTTTACAGAGATAATGATTTAAAACTTATAAATGAATATTTTTTAGTAAATATTTTATGAAAGATTTTCTTTGAATAGTCTTCGTACTGTTTCAAAGATGAACTAACGTTAGTTTAGTTATGCTACGCAGTTTGCGCTCTATCGTTACGATAGAGAGAGAGAGTATCACGGTTTCACTTTGCAGAAAGAGTAAATAGATTCTGACGTTCATTCGTCTTTCAAAGCTTAAATGTTTTAAATTCTATTTTAAAGGAACTTTTTAATTGAAAAACCTTTCAGTTTTTTCCTTTGGTCAAATAACCTGTTTATTGACGAACGTAAGTGGGCTCTTCTCTTCGGTGCGAAATCAAGAGAGAGAGAGAGAGAGAGATAGAGACGGAGAGAGAGAGAGGAGAGAGAACGTTCCGATCTTTATTCTCGTCCCAAGCGAGGTAACGTTGTTCTCGAGTTACTCTCGTTCCTAGTCCTCTGTACGGGGGAGAAAGGATAAAAAGTTTTTAGTTTTTATTTCTCGTACCAAGGCACTGTACGGTGAGAGATTGAAAACGTAGTTTTTTGAATGAACTAGTGTTTAGTCTCTTTCCCAGCCACTGATCTTTTTATCTTAAAATATGTTTACTTTTTTTTCTTTTGCTTGTATTAATGTGCTTACATTATACGACTGATTTCACAATTATAACCTTTTGATAGAGGGTAGAATTGCGTGCTTCAGGTAGAAATCAGTTTTATTCATACCTAATGTGAAATGTTTAAAAAATTCGATTTCAGTGAAATAAGTCGCAAAACAGAAAATCGTAGTGATAAAGTGATATTGAGCAAAGTGTTATCAGTGTTTGCGACCCGAGGGTTCGTCTGTTCGTGCCTGTCCGTTCGCCTAGTCCGGGACCTCTTGCAAGCTCCCAAGCCCAGGGGAGAGAGTAATGTCGTACGACTTATGGGTTCGAGAGGCCTTGATCAGCGAACAGACGTTCCCTCTATGGTATCAGGCGTATCTCACCAAGATCACCCCTACCATAAGGCGAGAGAGACGATTTTCTCCTCGTCATCCGAAGGCTTTTCGCATAAGAAACCGTGGAACAAGGTTTTCGAGGCCCTTTAAGCGAAAGTCAGTCCTTTCAGGACAGGTCCAGCGTCCTGGTTTTAACTATTAGGACAGCTCTGACCCTATGCAGTCATCGGAAGACTGCTCGCCACCTAACAAAAGCGTAACACAGGCTCCGAGAGTCTTTTTGTAGGCAAGGTTTTGCAGTCACAGACGTTACCCTCGTCTCTTACCGCAACCATTCCCTTTGTTGATCCTAAAATGGGTTGTACGGCAAGACATGCAGAATAAGCTTGCCTCTCTTATGGAAGACTATTCTGCCGATAAGGTTCACGTTGATCCTAGCCGTTTATCTCATCGAGATCCCTGGCCTTCAGCAGCCGCCCAACGAACCTTTGTGCGTCCTGTTGACGTTGGCGTAGCTAAGTCACGTCAGTCACGATATGTAGTGCCTCACTCGATGCGGTCACGTGTTGATGTTCAGCCGCATTTGGACGTTAGGCCGCTTCCTAATGCTCCTGTTGACGTTCAGGACGTTCGCCAACCAGCGGAGTTGACTTGTTTTGACGCTGAGCGTCAACTACCGCAGTCTAGAGTTGTTTTGACTGCTCGAGACTAGGCAGTCAAAACAGTCTCGAGTGGACGCCGAGCGTCCTCCCGCACCTGTTGTTGTTGACAGTTCACAGAGCTGTTAAGCAGTTACATGATGTTGCGTCCTGGTCCGCTACCAATGCACCAGTGCGTGTGGACTCTGCTTGTAAAGCATTGCCACCACGGTAGGTCTCTCCCTTGCTTGAGACTCGGCTATTGTCGGACAAGGTTCCTTCTGATGAGGAAGTTGCTGTTCCCCCTCTTACTGATATTCCCTTGAGGACTCTGTCAGACGGGAGAGGAGCCTAAAGCTGCTTAGCCCTCTATGGACTTTAAATAAATC